>NW_027592688.1:0-47665 GCF_964213995.1 Mustelus asterias
CCCACTGCCTGTATCCACCCCCATGCCCATACTCCTTGATCCCCCATCCATACCCACCGCCCACCCCCGCTGTCCGGATCCACCCCCTATCCGTATTCACGGATTCCCCCCTGATTGCCCACCTCCAACTGCCCCTGCCTGGACCTACTGCCTCCCAACCTCAACTTATACCCACTGCCCATACCCAAACTTCACCAGTTAGATCAACAGCACTTTTCTCAACCCGCCCTGCACCCCTCACCCTTATTCCACCTCCAACATCCCACCCTTTGGGAACTGGACCAGGAAAGCTGGCAGGAGCTGGTAGGTTTACAGGGAGCTGTGGTGTGCAGCTTGATTACAGGGTCCCCAGCTCATTCCAGGCTGCTGTCCGACCGGTGACCCTTATACACACCTGGCTCCACAGAGAGCTCAAGTGGAAGGAAGTCAGTCAGTTTAAGATACATACATGCACATGTGTATGAGAGAAGTGAAGGATGGAAAGGGGGTGGAGTGGGTGGGGGGGGAGAAAGATTTGGATTTGAACCTCCAAGAGCTGTGAGCTCCCTCTCCAGGCAGCATAGGATCAATACACAGCAATATCATGGCCACCGAGAGAGGAGCCGGGCACCAAAGTCAGCTGGAAGCTGCTAGCAGAGGTTTGATGGAAGCTTGCAGTTAAGGACCATGACTTGAGAGTGCAGAACAAACAGATCCTTTATCTTGACTGTATATTTGAAGAAGAAACTTACCCTTTCATCAATCTAAAGACTGTAAAGAAGTAATTAAATCAACCAAGAACATTGAACAAGCAAAAGAGCTTGAGCCTACAGGCTAGCCCAGTGGTAAACCAAACATGCAGACATACACAGCACACTAAAATCACAGCACCGCAATGTCAAAACCTCTTCTGTACTCGTACAGCAACAGAAATCAAAAAGGGAACAACACCGAGCAAATGAAACTGATCACGGACAAATGCTCCGTCACCCGGATGAAGCCTCAAGCTGGTTCCCCACCTGGTTCCCCTCTCGCAGTCAACCCCCCTACCTGGCTCTGCATAAACTTCAGATTGATCCCTTCCAGGGTCACCTGCAGCAAGCCACCGTCACCTGTCTTCATATCCTGAACTGGGAACTCGCCTCCAAGCTCAGGACCTGCATTGAAACACCACAAGGACAGCAGTGAGATGGACAGCTCAAAGTACAATAAGTAAGAACCAAGTCAAATTCTATCCTGCACTTAACCTGAGGATGTCACAGCGCACTTTACAGTCAAAGAAGAACATTTGAAATGTAGACACAGAAGAACATAAGAAATAGGAGCAGGGGACTGCCATTCGGCCCCTCACACCTGCTCCACCATTCAAGTAGATCCTAGCTGGTCTTCTCCTCAACTCCATTTTCCCACCTGGTCACCATATCCTTTGATGTCTTTAATATCTAGAAATCTATCAGTCTTGAGTATATACACTGACTGAGCCGCCACAGCTTCCTGGGGTAGAGAATTCCGGAGCTTTACTACCCTCTGAGTGAAGAAATTCCTCCTTATCTCAGTCCTACATGGCCTTTCCCTTATTCTGCGACTGCGTCCCCTGGTTCTACACACCCCCCCTGCAGCCAGGAAGCATCCTTCCTGGGTCGACCCTGTTGAGCCCTGGAAGAATTTTCTAAGTTTCAATGAGGTTGCCTCTCATTCTTTCAAACTCTAAAGAATACAGACCCAGACTCCTCAATCCCTCCTCATACAACAATCCTGCCTTCCCAGGAATCAGTCTGGTGAACTTTTGTTGCATTCCATCTATGGAAAGTATATCCTCCTTTAGTTGAGATCAAAACTGTACACATACTCCAGATGTGTTCTCACCATGGCTCTACACAAGCTATCTTTACTCCTTTTCAAATCCTCTTGCAATAAAGACCAATGTTCCATTTGTCTTCCTAACTGCTTGCTGCACCTGCATGTTAGTGACTCATGAACAAGAGCACCCAGGTCTCTTTGGACATTAACACTTCCCAGTTTCACACCATTGAAGATATACTCTGCATTTCTGTTTTTACTACCAAAGTGGATCACCTCATTTCCTGCTCACTTAGCCTCTCCAAATTTCTTTGCATTCCCCTCACAACTTACATTTTTACCTAGTTTTGTCTCATCTGCAAAACTGAAAACATTACATTTAATCCCTACATTCAAATCATTGATATAGATTGTGAATAGACAGGGCCCAAGCACTGATCATTATGGTACCCCACCAGCCATAGCCTGCCAACCTGAAAATATCCCATGTATTCTTACTCTGCTCTCTGTCCATTAACTAGTTCTTGATCCATGCCAGTTTAGTCCCCAAATTCCACGTGTTCCAATTTAGTTTATTAACTTCTTGTGTGGGACCTCATGAAAAACATTCTGAAAATCTAGATATATTACATACACCAATTCCCCCTTATCCATTCTGCGAGTAACATTCTCAAAAACACCAACACGTTTGTTAAACATGATTTCCCTTTTATAAACCCATGTTGACTCTGTCCAATGGTATGATTATCTTGTTACTACATCTTTTATTATAGGTGCTGACCCTCTGACAGTGCAGCACTCCCTCAGTGCTGACCCTCCGATAGCGCAGCACTCCCTCAGTGCTGACCCTCTGACAGCGCAGCACTCCCTCAGTACTGACCCTCTGACAGTGCAGCACTCCCTCAGTGCTGACCCTCCGATAGCGCAGCACTCCCTCAGTGCTGACCCTCTGACAGCGCAGCACTCCCTCAGTACTGACCCTCTGACAGTGCAGCACTCCCTCAGTGCTGACCCTCTGACAGTGCAGCACTCCCTCAGTGCTGACCCTCTGACAGCGCAGCACTCCCTCAGTACTGACCCTCTGACAGTGCAGCACTCCCTCAGTGCTGACCCTCTGACAGTGTAGCACTCCCTCAGTGCTGACCCTCTGACTGCACAGCACTCCCTCAGTAATGACCCTCTGACCGCACAGCACTCCCTCAGTGCTGACCCTCTGACAGCGCAGCACTCCCTCAGTACTGACCCTCTGACCGCACAGCACTCCCTCAGTGCTGACCCTCTGACAGCGCAGCACTCCCTCAGTACTGACCCTCCGACAGCGCAGCACTCCCTCAGTGTGAACCTCCGACAGCGCAGCACTCCCTCAGTGTGAACCTCCGACAGCGCAGCACTCCCTCAGTGCTGACCCTCTGACAGCGCAGCACTCCCTCAGTACTGACCCTCTGACAGCGCAGCACTCCCTCAGTGTGAACCTCCGACAGCGCAGTACTCCCTCAGAACTGACCTCCGACAGCGCAGCACTCCCTCAGTGCTGACCCTCCGACAGCGCAACACTCCCTCAGTGTGAACCTCCGACAGCGCAGCACTCACTCAGTGTGAACCTCCGACAGCGCAGTACTCCCTCAGTGTGAACCTCCGACAGCGCAGCACTCCCTCAGTGTGAACCTCCGACAGCGCAGCACTCCCTCAGTGTGAACCTCCGACAGCGCAGCACTCACTCAGTGTGAACCTCCGACAGCGCAGCACTCACTCAGTACTGACCCTCTGACAGTGCAGCATTCCCTCAGTACTGACCCTCTGACAGTGCAGCACTCCCTCAGTGTGAACCTCCGACAGCGCAGCACTCCCTCAGTGCTGACCCTCTGACAGCGCAGTACTCCCTCAGTGTGAACCTCCGACAGCGCAGCACTCCCTCAGTACTGACCCTCCGACAGCGCAGTACTCCCTCAGTGTGAACCTCCGACAGCGCAGCACTCCCTCAGTACTGACCCTCCGACAGCGCAGTACTCCCTCAGTGTGAACCTCCGACAGCGCAGCACTCCCTCAGTACTGACCCTCCGACAGCGCAGTACTCCCTCAGTACTGACCCTCCGACAGCGCAGTACTCCCTCAGTGTGAACCTCCGACAGTGCAGCACTCCCTCAGTACTGACCCTCCGACAGCGCAGCACTCCCTCAGTACTGACCCTCCGACAGCGCAGTACTCCCTCAGTGCTGACCCTCTGACAGCGCAGCACTCCCTCAGTACTGACCCTCCGACAGCGCAGCACTCCCTCAGTGCTGACCCTCCGACAGCGCAGCACTCCCTCAGTGTGAACCTCCGACAGCGCAGTACTCCCTCAGTGCTGACCCTCCGACAGCGCAGCACTCCCTCAGTGCTGACCCTCCGACAGCGCAGCACTCCCTCAGTGCTGACCCTCCGACAGCGCAGCACTCCCTCAGTGCTGACCCTCCGACAGCGCAGCACTCCCTCAGTGCTGACCCTCCGACAGCGCAGCACTCCCTCAGTGCTGACCCTCCGACAGCGCAGCACTCCCTCAGTGCTGACCCTCCGACAGCGCAGCACTCACTCAGTGTGAACCTCCGACAGCGCAGCACTCACTCAGTGCTGACCCTCCGACAGCGCAGCACTCCCTCAGTGCTGACCCTCCGACAGCGCAGCACTCCCTCAGTGTGAACCTCCGACAGCGCAGCACTCCCTCAGTGCTGACCCTCCGACAGCGCAGCACTCCCTCAGTGCTGACCCTCCGACAGCGCACCACTCACTCAGTGCTGACCGTCCGACAGCGCAGCACTCCCTCAGTGCTGACCCTCCGACAGCGCAGCACTCACTCAGTGTGAACCTCCGACAGCGCAGCACTCCCTCAGTGCTGACCCTCCGACAGCGCAGCACTCCCTCAGTGTGAACCTCCGACAGCGCAGCACTCCCTCAGTGCTGACCCTCTGACAGTGCAGCACTCCCTCAGTGTGAACCTCCGACAGCGCAGCACTCCCTCAGTGCTGACCCTCCGACAGCGCAGCACTCCCTCAGTGTGAACCTCCGACAGCGCAGCACTCCCTCAGTGCTGACCCTCCGACAGCGCAGCACTCCCTCAGTGCTGACCCTCTGACAGTGCAGCACTCCCTCAGTACTGACCCTCCGACAGCGCAGCACTCCCTCAGTGCTGACCCTCCGACAGCGCAGCACTCCCTCAGTGCTGACCCTCCGACAGCGCAGCACTCCCTCAGTGCTGACCCTCCGACAGCGCAGCACTCCCTCAGTGTGAACCTCCGACAGCGCAGCACTCCCTCAGTGCTGACCGTCCGACAGCGCAGCACTCCCTCAGTGCTGACCCTCCGACAGCGCAGCACTCCCTCAGTGTGAACCTCCGACAGCGCAGCACTCCCTCAGTGTGAACCTCCGACAACGCAGCACTCCCTCAGTGTGAACCTCCGACAGCGCAGCACTCCCTCAGTGTGAACCTCCGACAGCGCAGCACTCCCTCAGTGCTGAACCTCCGACAGCGCAGCACTCCCTCAGTGTGAACCTCCGACAGCGCAGCACTCCCTCAGTGTGAACCTCCGACAGCGCAGCACTCCCTCAGTGCTGACCCTCCGACAGCGCAGCACTCCCTCAGTGTGAACCTCCGACAGCGCAGCACTCCCTCAGTGTGAACCTCCGACAGCGCAGCACTCCCTCAGTGCTGACCCTCCGACAGCGCAGCACTCCCTCAGTGTGAACCTCCGACAGTGCAGCACTCCCTCAGTACTGACCCTCCGACAGCGCAGCACTCCCTCAGTACTGACCCTCCGACAGCGCAGTACTCCCTCAGTGCTGACCCTCTGACAGCGCAGCACTCCCTCAGTACTGACCCTCCGACAGCGCAGCACTCCCTCAGTGCTGACCCTCCGACAGCGCAGCACTCCCTCAGTGTGAACCTCCGACAGCGCAGTACTCCCTCAGTGCTGACCCTCCGACAGCGCAGCACTCCCTCAGTGCTGACCCTCCGACAGCGCAGCACTCCCTCAGTGCTGACCCTCCGACAGCGCAGCACTCCCTCAGTGCTGACCCTCCGACAGCGCAGCACTCCCTCAGTGCTGACCCTCCGACAGCGCAGCACTCCCTCAGTGCTGACCCTCCGACAGCGCAGCACTCCCTCAGTGTGAACCTCCGACAGCGCAGTACTCCCTCAGTGCTGACCCTCCGACAGCGCAGCACTCCCTCAGTGCTGACCCTCCGACAGCGCAGCACTCCCTCAGTGCTGACCCTCCGACAGCGCAGCACTCCCTCAGTGCTGACCCTCCGACAGCGCAGCACTCCCTCAGTGCTGACCCTCCGACAGCGCAGCACTCCCTCAGTGCTGACCCTCCGACAGCGCAGCACTCCCTCAGTGCTGACCCTCCGACAGCGCAGCACTCACTCAGTGTGAACCTCCGACAGCGCAGCACTCACTCAGTGCTGACCCTCCGACAGCGCAGCACTCCCTCAGTGCTGACCCTCCGACAGCGCAGCACTCCCTCAGTGTGAACCTCCGACAGCGCAGCACTCCCTCAGTGCTGACCCTCCGACAGCGCAGCACTCCCTCAGTGCTGACCCTCCGACAGCGCACCACTCACTCAGTGCTGACCGTCCGACAGCGCAGCACTCCCTCAGTGCTGACCCTCCGACAGCGCAGCACTCACTCAGTGTGAACCTCCGACAGCGCAGCACTCCCTCAGTGCTGACCCTCCGACAGCGCAGCACTCCCTCAGTGTGAACCTCCGACAGCGCAGCACTCCCTCAGTGCTGACCCTCTGACAGTGCAGCACTCCCTCAGTGTGAACCTCCGACAGCGCAGCACTCCCTCAGTGCTGACCCTCCGACAGCGCAGCACTCCCTCAGTGTGAACCTCCGACAGCGCAGCACTCCCTCAGTGCTGACCCTCCAACAGCGCAGCACTCCCTCAGTGCTGACCCTCTGACAGTGCAGCACTCCCTCAGTACTGACCCTCCGACAGCGCAGCACTCCCTCAGTGCTGACCCTCCGACAGCGCAGCACTCCCTCAGTGCTGACCCTCCGACAGCGCAGCACTCCCTCAGTGCTGACCCTCCGACAGCGCAGCACTCCCTCAGTGTGAACCTCCGACAGCGCAGCACTCCCTCAGTGTGAACCTCCGACAGCGCAGCACTCCCTCAGTGTGAACCTCCGACAACGCAGCACTCCCTCAGTGTGAACCTCCGACAGCGCAGCACTCCCTCAGTGCTGAACCTCCGACAGCGCAGCACTCCCTCAGTGTGAACCTCCGACAGCGCAGCACTCCCTCAGTGTGAACCTCCGACAGCGCAGCACTCCCTCAGTGCTGACCCTCCGACAGCGCAGCACTCCCTCAGTGTGAACCTCCGACAGCGCAGCACTCCCTCAGTGTGAACCTCCGACAGCGCAGCACTCCCTCAGTGCTGACCCTCCGACAGCGCAGCACTCCCTCAGTGTGAACCTCCGACAGCGCAGCACTCCCTCAGTGCTGAACTGAAGACAGAAGACAGAGGGTGGTAGTGGAAGGGTCTTTTTCCAGCTGGAGGCCTGTGACTAGTGGTGTTCCGCAGGGCTCTGTATTGGGACCTCTGCTGTTTGTGATATATATAAATGATCTGGAAGAAGGTGTAACTGGGGTGATCAGTAAGTTTGCGGACGACACAAAATTGGCAGGACTTGCAGATAGTGAGGAGCATTGTCAGAAGCTACAGAAGGATATAGATAGGCTGGAAATTTGGGCAAAGAAATGGCAGATGGAGTTCAATCCTGATAAATGCGAAGTGATGCATTTTGGTAGAAATAATGTAGGGAGGAGCTATATGATAAATGGCAGAACCATAAAGGGTGTAGATACGCAGAGGGACCTGGGTGTGCAAGTCCACAGATCCTTGAAAGTGACGTCACAGGTGGAGAAGACGGTGAAGAAGACATATGGCATGCTTGCCTTTATAGGACGGGGCATAGAGTATAAAAGTTGGGGTCTGATGTTGCAGATGTATAGAACGTTGGTTCGGCCGCATTTGGAATACTGTGTCCAGTTCTGGTCGCCACACTACCAGAAGGACGTGGAGGCTTTGGAGAGAGTACAGAGGAGGTTTACCAGGAAGTTACCTGGTATGGAGGGGCTTAGTTATGAGGAGAGATTGGGTAAACTGGGGTTGTTCTCCCTGGAAAGACGGAGGATGAGGGGAGACTTAATAGAGGTGTATAAAATTATGAAAGGCATAGATAGGGTGAACGGTGGGAAGCTTTTCCCCAGGTCGGTGGTGACGTTCACGAGGGGTCATAGGTTCAAGGTGAAGGGGGGGGAGGTTTAACACAGATATCAGTCGGACATATTTTACACAGAGGGTGGTGGGGGCCTGGAATGCGCTGCCAGGCAAGGTGGTGGAGGCGGACACACTGGGAACGTTTAAGACTTATCTAGACAGCCATATGAACGGAGTGGGAATGGAGGGATACAAAAGAATGGTCTAGTTTGGACCAGGGAGCGGCGCGGGCTTGGAGGGCCTGTTCCTGTGCTGTATTGTTCTTTGTTTGTTCTTTGACCCTCCGACAGCGCAGCATTCCCTCAGCGTGACCCTCCGACAGCGCAGCACTCCCTCAGTGCTGAACCTCCGACAGCGCAGCTCTTCCTCAGTATTGGGCACTAAGTACCAGCCAATGAACTAATGGTAAGGGATGTCAAGTTGACTCATATGACTCAATTCAACATTAGGCTCAAGAGGGAGAAGGGCGAGTGACGAAACAATATGTGTAAGGATGGCTTTGAAGGTAGACTGAATGGAACTGTTAATGGGTGAAACTACAGAAGAACAATAGGAGGCAAGTATTTGAAGGCCCCTAGGCAACGAGGTGGTCTGTTGCACAACTTAGGTGTCTTCCTTTTAGTTTTATACCTCTCATTCTCTCTTGTTGACCAAAGTGTAAAGTGTCAGGGGTAAGTTTTTCACTCAGAGGGTGGTGGGTGAGTGGAATCGGCTGCCGTCAGTGGCAGTGGAGGCAAACTCAATAGGGTCTTTTAAGAGACTTCTGGATAAGTACATGGAACTTAATAGGATTGAGGATTATAGGTAAGTCTATTTGTAAGCCTAGGTAGGTAGGGACACGACCGGTGAAACTTGTGGGCCGAAGGGCCTGTTTGTGCTGTAGTTTTTCTATGTTCTATATTCTATCCCATGGTCTGGGGGAACATCAAGAATTGCAACAAAATACTAATAAAATCTTAAGAATTGCAAAAAAGCTCAAGGATAAACTTGAGGGATATAAAGGATAACAAACAGCTGAAGAGAAAGAGTGTGATTCAGGGTAATATGAGGGTCCCTCAATAGTCAGATGCATGTGTTCTAAATAACTACTTTCCACCAGTATTGAGATGAGAGGATGAATTTAATTCATTACGTCTGTTTGTGCAATGTCAGTTGGCAGTCTATGGAGGTTGCAGGATGTTTCAATGCTGTTACAGTAACGAGGGTGGGACCCAATCCAAGTGTGTTGATAGGTTCCTGAGATAAGTTCAAGGGTCAGTCAATTTTAGTCAGACAAAGTGAGGAGCAGAGAGAAGAGGCTTCATGCAGTTGAAGTGCTGCAGTTAGCCAGGGTGCTGCGGCTAGAACATAGAGCATAGAACAGTACAGCACAGAACAGGCCCTTTGGCCCATGATGTTGTGCCGAGCTTTATCTGAAACCAAGATCAAGCTATCCCACTCCCTATCATCCTAGTGTGCTCCATGTGCCTATCCAATAACCGCTTAAATGTTCCTCAAGTGTCTGACTCCACTATCACTGCAGGCAGTCCATTCCACACCCCAACCACTCTCTGCGTAAAGAACCTACCTCTGATATCCTTCCTATATTTCCCACCATGAACCCTATAGTTATGCCCCCTTGTAATAGCTCCATCCACCCGAGGAAATAGTCTTTGAATGTTCACTTTGAACGGCTAGCCGGGTGAAGCCCTGAGAGCCATTTACAGTTTGGTGTAAGCCAAGGAGATTGAAGGCTGATGAAATCCAGGAGCAGTCCCAGCCCAGTGAAGCTAGCCAGTCATTAAAGAGTTGATACTTGTAGAACATCTAATTCTGTGAGCATTAGGGGTAGATCAAATATTGGACAAAATTTAAAAACCAGCAAAGAATGACTTTGAAACTAAAAAAGTGGGAGAATTAGCATTCGATAGAAAGCTAGCTAGAAATATAAAAACAGGTACAAAGAGTTTCAACAAATGTTTAAACATGGAATGAGTGTCGCTCCTCTGGAGTGAGAGACTTGGGAATTAATAATGGGAAATAAGAAAATGGCAGACACAGTGAACAGATATTTTGTTTGTCTTCCATGCAGAAAACAGAAATAACATCCCCAGAAATACCTGTGAATCAGGTGAACGAGAGGGAGCAACTTAAAACAATCATCACCAGTGAAAGAGCACTGAGAAAACTGTTAGAACAAGGTGCTGCCAAATTCCCAGCACCTGATAGGCTGCATCATAGAGTCTTAAAGTGAACGGCTGCTGAGAGAGAAAATCCATTGGTTGTAATTTGTCAAAATTGTTTAGATTCTAACAGCCCCATCAGGTGTGTCATAGGAATATTGAGGAAATCTTTTATAATGGAGGTTATAACTGGGCACTTTGAAAATTTCAATGCAATCAGGCAGAGTCAACATGGTTTTGTTCAAAGGAAACAATATTTGACTGATTGATTTGAGTGTGTGAAGGCATGTACACCCTCCCCTGTCAGGCGTGCACATCCTCCCCGGTCAGTGTGTGAAGGCGTGAACACACACTGGCATTACAGCACAGAGTGAGGTTGTTAACTTACTCATCCATGCTGATGTTTACATACTAATAACACTGGCAATATACCTGGTTTTATGCTCTGTTGTCTTGCAGCTGCACGCTCCATACTGTCCTTCACACAGTAGTACAACTCGCGACACTGCCAAAAAGAAACCCACACAATAAATCGTTCTAAATACATTCAGGGATGGGGAGTTCAAGTGACATGGCAGGATTGGGGAAGGAGGTAACAGACAGAGATACCAGAGACAGACAGCAAACAACCATCCGAGGGCTGATCCAGGGATAGTACTTGTACCTTCTTGGTGTAGAATTTGTTGAGCTGGGTCTCCTGGCCGTTGCGTCTCCACAGACACAGGACCTTGGTTTTAGGACAGTATGTCATGTTAATGAGTTTCTCGTACCACCAACGCTCGTAGACAGTCCCGATATTACTGCGTAGCACAATGCAGTCATCACAAACCTATTAAACATAAGAAGCACATGGTGCTAGAGCAAGCCCAGTGAAGTACAACCACAGCACAGACAACAACTACAGTCCCCTCACCCCCAAAACACTAGCAATAATGCACTATTATGTTCCATACACAACTAGTGGCAGAGGAACCATGAGAGATATTATGAGGAAGGGATAGATAGAGAGAAACCATTTCTGCTGATGGAGTTCAGGACTGGGAAGTGAAATTTAAAAATTAGAGCCAGACCTTCAGGGAGTGAAATTAGGTATCATTTCAACACACAAGTCATGGGAGGAGTTTGAAACGCTCATCCACAAACAGCAACTGATGCTGGATAAAATGTTCATTTTAAATCTGAGACTGATAGATTTTAGACGATACGGGGCAAACGCAGGGATATGGAATTAGATGACAGATCAACCATGCTCAAATCAAATGGTAGAACAGGCACGAGGGGCTGAATGACCTCCACCTGTTTCTAGTAAGGATTGTACCAAAACAGCAGTGAGCAGGTTTTAAGAACCAACAAAGTTTTAAAAACCAAGAAGAGATTATTATAAAAATAATAGAGGGAGAAGATACACTATGAGGGTAAACTAGAAAATGTTATAAAAATGGACAGCAAGAGCTTCTTTAAAAGTATAAAAAGAAAGAGGCCAAAGTGAACATGGGCCCCTTAGAGAATGGTATTGGGGAAATAATAATGGGGAACCAGGAAATGGCAGAGGAGTTAAATAAATACTTGGAGAATGATAGGTCTGGCCCAAAAGTTAAATTTTGAAATTGGGATAAGGCCAATTTTGATGATATTAGACAGGAACGTTCGAAAGTTGATTGGGGGTGTCTGTTGGCAGGCAAAGAGATGTCTGGTAAGTGTGAAGCTTTTAAAAGTGTGTTAACCAGGGTGCAGACTAAGCTTGTTCCTCTTCATAGAAGAAATCATAGAAACCCTACAGTGCAGAAGGAGGCCATTCGGCCCATCGAGTCTGCACCGACCACAATCCCACCCAGGCCCTACCCCCACATATTTACCCGCTAATCCCTCTAACCTACGCATCCCAGGACTCTAAGGGGCAATTTTTAACCTGGCCAATCAACCTAACCCGCACATCTTTGGACTGTGGGAGGAAACCGGAGCACCCGGAGGAAACCCACGCTCTTAGAGTGAAGGGCAAGGCTGGTAGCAGTAGAGAACCCTGGATGACTCGGGATATTGAGGCACTGGTCAAAAATAAGAAGGCGGCATATGACATGCACAGGCAGCTGGGATCAAGTGGATCCACTGAAGAGTATAGAGGTCTTTGGAGTAGAATTGAAAGAGAAATCAGGAAAGCAAAAAGGGGACATGAGTTGCTTTGGCAGATAAGGCAAAGGAAAATCTAAAGAGCTTCTACAAATACATAAAGGTCAAAAGAGTAACAAGGGAGAAAATAGAGCCTCTTCTTTTTTGATATGTTTATTGAAAATGTTATATTTTACATAACAAACAAACACAGATACAGATCCACACAGTGCCCGCGTGTACATTCCAACACGACTGGGTACAGGGCTCCCCATGGCCAGGCGACAAGCCTCTGGTACCCCAGGCACCCACCCTGCCCAAGTCCCGTCTAATTGCACGGGGCGGCACGGTAGCACAGTGGTTAGCACTGCTGCTTCACAGCTCCAGGGTCCCGGGTTCGATTCCCGGCTCGGGTCACTGTCTGTGTGGAGTTTGCACATTCTCCTCGTGTCTGCGTGGGTTTCCTCCGGGTGCTCCGGTTTCCTCCCACAGTCCAAAGATGTGCGGGTTAGGTTGATTGGCCAGGTTAAAAATTGCCCCTTAGACTCCTGAGATGCGTAGGTTAGAGGGATTAGCGGGTAAAATATGTGGGGGTCGGGCCTGGGTGGGATTGTGGTCGGTGCAGACTCGATGGGCCGAATGGCCTCCTTCTGCACTGTAGGGATTCTATGAAAAAAAAAATAATGACGGTAATAATATAAAAACAAAAAGGCAGAGAAACGCTGCTGGAGAACCAATTGAGCGTCCATTCAGCCCAGGCTATAAACTAGCGAGCAGAGAAAAGAAAGAGAGACAGAGAAAGAGAAAGAAGAAAGAGAGTGAGAGGGAAAATAGAAAAGTTCTCATGTTGGTCCTCACACCTCGGCAGGGTGGGCAGGTGTACTCAGGTGAAGGGCCAGGGCACGTCCACCAATCGGTGGAGGAGGGGTCCTGGGGCCATCGGGTAGCTGCTCACCCGGCTCCAACTGCAGCATCCTAACATGCGCGATAAATGGTTGCCAGGTCTTATAGAACCGAGCAGTGGACCCATGTAGCCTGCACCTCATCTTCTCCAGCTTAAGGGTATCTACCACCTTCCTTCACCCACTGTGAGTGCGTCAGGGGTGCACCCGATTTCCACCTAAACAGGATTAGTCGTCTTGCCAGGAGTGTGGTGAAAGCTACAAAATCCACTTGGAATTTCGGCAGCAGCGGATTTAAAGGCACGACCCCAAACAAGGCAGCCTGGGGGGATGCACTTGTGTCCCAATCTAGCATTGCCGCAATCGTCTCAAATATCGATGTCCAGTAGTTATACAGTGATGGGCAAGCCCAGAACATATGTGAGAGGGAAGCGGGAGCTTGCTGGCACCGTTCACAAATAGGGCTTGTGCCTGGCTACATTCTAGAGAGTCTAACCCTAGTTATATACGCTCTGTGAAGGAGTTTACATTGTATCACACCCAGCTTGGCACATATTGAGGAGGAGTGTCCTCGATGCAGCACCATGTCCCAATCCTCCTCCGAGAACTCCCCCAGATCTCGTTCTCATAAAGATTTAACCACTGACAGAGAGTTTTGTTGGGACAGAATTTGAGAATAAAGAACAGAAATGATACCACGCATAGTAATAGAAGGCACTAAGATGATGTCAATGGGGGCATGAGGTGGGAGCACCGGAAATTGGGAGTCTGCCCTACGCACAAAGTCTTGAATTTGCAAATATCTGAAAAAGTGCGTTGCAGGTAAAGCAAACTTATCCACCACCTGTTGGAATGCCGCAAACACGCCGTCCACATACACGTCCCAGAATGTTCTGATCCTGTGCTTGACCCATATATTGAAGGCACCATCCAAAACAGACAGAGGAAAAATTGGGTGGCCAATGGGTGGCCTGGACAGCGGCCAGGCCTGAAACCCAAAGTGGCGTCCAAATTCTAAGAGTTGACTTGACAAGTGCACTCCTAGTATGCTGGGAGGAGGGAAAATTTACTGGGGAACATATCAAGGCAGCCAGGGAAGATGGAGCACAGGAGGAGGATTCTAACTGCAGCCAACAAGGAACCTCCAGTTGCCTCTCTCTCTGCATCCTCTTCCCCCCGCATGTGCCCTCCCGAACAGAGCACCTATGCCTCCAACATCTCCTTGTCACGGCACCTTCGCATGGGACACGATCTCCACCTCCATTCCCATCACGGTCACAGGCGCTATAACCTGAAAAGGTCTGTAGAAATACCAAACTCTTAACACTTAACCTAACGGCCGCAAAACCCATTACCCTTTCCTGGCCGACAATTCGATCCGGGTATAGCAAGCAGGTTCATAAAAAAACAAATACCAGTTTACATCCGCCGTGCGGTCGCCCGATTTAAAAGTCTGCTCCACAAATTTCATCACCGCCGCCGGAGCCGTGAACTTGTGCTCGGTTCAATTGTTGTGAGTCATAGAAATCATAGAAACCCTACAGTGCAGAAGGAGGCCATTCGGCCCATCGAGTCTGCACCGACCACAATCCTACCCAGGCCCTAGCCCCACATATTTACCCGCTAATCCCTCTAACCTACGCATCTCAGGACTCTAAGGGGCAATTTTTAGCATGGCCAATCAACCTAACCCGCACATCTTTGGACTGTGGGAGGAAACCGGAGCACCCGGAGAAAACCCACGCAGACACGAGGAAAATGTGCAAACTCCACACAGACAGTGACCCGAGCCGGGAATCGAACCTGGGACCCTGGAGCTGTGAAGCAGCAGTGCTAACCACTGTGCTACCGTGCCGCCATCCAAAACAGGCTGGAAAGCGAAGCCCAAACCTGACCCCAAGACAGTCACACAGAAGTCGTTTGACATCAGCGAAGGCCGCCTTCTCCTTGCCACCGCCGGGGTAAAATCTGGAAATATCAACAGCTTATTTTCCTGGTACTTCAGAGTGGTAGCCTGTGCTGCTTGCCGCAGGATTCTGTTTTGTGCTGAGGTGTAATGTACTCATGCAATAATGGGCCGAGGAGCTTCTCCTGGTCTGGGTTTTGCCCGTAACATTCTGTGCGCACGATCCAGAAGCGGCTCATCCTCAAGTTCCAGCACATTCTTCAATAGCCCGACGACAAAGCCTGTGATATTTGGGCCCTCAATTCCCTCCGGAAGGCCTATCAGATGGATGGCCTATCAGATGGTCCAACTTACTGTCCACTCTTTGCATGGCTTCCATAATAGCTTCCCCTGTCCTTTTGCTCAGCATCCTCTGTTCAGGGATCCCTCCAGGAGAGCATGGTGGGGACCCCCCCCCCCCTCTGCCCCTGTGGTCGCACTCTTCGATTTTGGTTTGCCTCCTGCCATTTTGCCACTGCCAGTGCCTGTGGGCTTACCCATTTCCTCCAGCCTGAAGTGCTATTTCTTAGTCCATGTATCAAGCTGACTCGCTGTTCGATCTACCAGAGTTCTTACATGGATTGCTTTTCATCTTACTTCACCCTTAACTGGCCGAACAGAAGCAGCAAAGGGTTCCCAGCCGAGCTGCAAGTTGCAGCTCTTCTCCCTCACTTTAATTCACCCTTGGTTGGGTGAAAAAAGGAACAGCACAGTGTACCCAGGTTGATCTGACAGTTGCAGATTTTATGACACAGGAGTTCTTCCCTGGGCTGCCCCCCACCCTAAAACAATTCACACTTGACTGAGTGACAAAACTACAAGATGGTTCCAGGCTGAACTGCAAGTCCCAACAAGCCCCTCATTGAGCTCTAGCTGCAAAAAAAGCAATCCAAAAATAGAAATAGCAGCTTGCAATTTGCAGCAGGAGCTCGGTGGCTCCTGCTTCCCACTTTCATTCACCCTTTGGGTGAAAAAAGAAGAGAGTTTGCAGACTGAGCTGAAATCCACAGCCCCTCCCCCGCTGAGCACACACAGTAAATTCCAAATGGCAGGAAGGAATCTAAAAATAACCCTTTCCAGCTAGACTCTCTTTGCAACTGCACTCCAGGTATGTTTAAAGCTTGCTTGATGTACATTAATCTCTCTCCAGACCTCAACAAACAGCAGGATTTCAAGAAGGATCTTGCCACCTGTGGATCATGCTTCCTCTCACACCAACGCCATCTTTGATTCCTGAAAATAGGGCCTCTTAAGCATCAACAAGGTCATCTATGTGCAGATCCACAAGAGATGGTGAGATCCTAAATGAATATTTCTCATCAGTATTCACTGTTGGGAAAGGTATGGATGTTAGGGAACTTGGGGAAATAAATAGTGATGTCTTGAGGAGTGTACATATTACAGAGGTGGTAGTGCTGGAAGTCTTAAAGCGCATCAAGGTAGATCAATTTCCGGGCCCTGATGAAATGGATCCTAGGATGTTGTGGAAGGCCAGGGAGGAAATTGCGGGTCCCCTAGCAGAGACATTTGAATCATTGACAGCGACAGGTGAGGTGCCTGAAGATTGGAGGGTGGCAAATGTGCCTTTGTTTAAAAAGGGTTGCAGGGAAAAGCCTGGGAACTACAGAACGGTGAGCCTAATGTCTGTAGTGGGTAAGTTGTTAGAAAGCATTCTGAGAGACAGGATCTACAGACATTTAGAGAGGCAAGGACTGATTAGGGACAGCCTGCATGGCTTTGAGAGTGGAAAATCACGTCTCATGAATTTGAGTTTTTTGAAGGGGTAACCAAGAAGGTAGATGAGGGCAGCGCGGTCGACATTGTCTACATGGACTTTAGCAAGGCTTTTGACAAGGTACCGCATGGTAGGTTGTTGCATCAGGCTAAATCTCACGGGATCCAGGGCGAGGTAGCCAATTGGATACAAATTTGGCTTGACAACAGAAGACAGAGGGTGGGTGTAGAGGGTTGTTTTTCAAACTGGAGGCCTGTGACCAGTGGTGTGCCTCAAGGATCGGTGCTGGGTCCACTGTTATTTGTTATTTATATTAATGATTTGGATGAGAATTTGTGGGGCATGGTTAGTAAATTTGCAAATGACACCAAGATTGGTGGCACAGCAGACAGCGAAGAAGTTTATCTAGGATTGCAACGGGATCTTGATCAATTGGGCCAGTGGGCCAATGAATGGCAGATGGAGTTTAATTTAGATAAATGTGAGGTGATGCATTTTGGTAGATTGAATCGGGGCAGGACTTACTCAGTTAATGGTAGGGCGTTGGTAGGAGTACAGTTTCATAGCTTCTTGAAAGTGGAGTCACAGGTGGACAGAGTGGTGAAGAAGACATTCGGCATGCTTGGTTTCATTGATTAGAACACTGAATACAGGAGTTGGAACGTCTTGTTGAAGTTGTACAAGACATTGGTAAGGTCACGATTGGAATACTGTGCACAGTTCTGGCCACCCTATTACAGAAAGGATATTATTAATCTAGAAAGAGTTTAAAAAAGATTTACTAGGATTCCACCGGGACTTGATGGTTCGAGTTATAACGAGAGGCTGGATAGCCTGGAACTTTTTTCCCTGGAGTGTAGGTGGCTTAGGGGTGATCTTATAGAGGTCTATAAAATAATGAGGGGCATAGATAAGGTAGATAATCAACATATTTTCTAGTAGGGGAGTCTAAAACTAAGGGGTTTAAGGGGAGAGATACAAAAGGGTCCAGAGGGGCAATTTTTTCACACACAGGGTAAATGTCTGGAACAAGCTGCCAGAGGTAGTAGTAGAGGCGGATACAATTTTGTCTTTTAAAAAGCATTTAGACAGTTACATGGGTAAGATGGGTATAATGCAAGCAATTGGGACTAGCTTAGTGGTAAAAACTGGGCAGCCTGGCCAAGTTGGTCTGAAGGGCCTATATCAATGCTGTAAACCTCTATGACTATGATTTTGCATCAGTCTTCACAGTAGAATAGCATTCCAAAAATACTAAATAATCAAGGGGCAAAAGGAGGGGAGGAAATAAATACCATAACTATCACTAGAGGAAGAAGTATGAGGGAATTGGGGCTAAAGGCTGTTAAATTTTCCTGGACCCAATGGGTCCCAGGATATTCAAGGAAATAAGTTCATTTATTAAATTTTATTTATTAGTCACAAGTGGGCTTACATTAACACTGCAATGAAGTTACTGTGAAAATCCCCTAGTTGCCACACTTTGGCGCCTGTTCAGGTACACTGAGGGAGAATTCAACATGGCCAATGCACCTAACCATCACATCTTTCAGACTGTGGGAGAAAACCCACGCAGACATGGGGAGAACGTGCAAACTCCACACAGTCAGTGACCTAAGCTGGGACTCGACCCAGGTCCCTGGCGCTGTGAGGCAGCAGTACGAACCATTGTGCCATCGTGCTGCCAAAGCTGCAGAAATAGTAGATGCACTGGTAGTAATCTTCCAGTTCTGGAATCAAAGATAAAAATTCTGGAAAAGCGCCAGAGGATTGGAAAACTGCCAATATAACATGCTTATTGGGAGGGGAAACAGAGATAGGTGACTATCTTTGGAAGAGCATTTGGAAATACATAATCTAATCAAGCAGAGTCAGTATGGCTTCATGAACGAAAAATCATGCCTGACAAATTTATTAGAATTTTTTGAGGTGGTAATGAGCAGGATTGATAAAGGGGAACCGGTAGATGTAATATACTTGGATTTCCAAAAAACATTCGATGAGGTAGCACACAAAAGACTACTTAATAAGATAAGAGCCCATGATGTTGGGGGTAGAATATTAGCATGGATAGGGGATTGGCTAACTGATAGAAGAGAGTTGGGACAAGAGGGTCATTTTCAGGATGGCAACCTGTTAACCAGTGGAATGCCACAGGGATCAGTGCTGGGGCCACAAAAATAGGTGGGAAGGCGAGTGGTGAGGATAACACAGTTCAGAGGGATATATACAGGTTAGGTGAGTGGACCAAAACCTGGCAGATGGAATATAATGTGGGAAAATGTGAAGTTATGCACTTTGGTTGGAAGAATAAAGGAGCTGAATATTATTTAAATTGGGAAAGACCACAGAAAACTGCAGCGTAGAGGGATTTGGAAGTTATAATACATAAATCGCAAAAAGCTAGCATGCAGATTATAGGAAAGGCAAATGGAATGTCAGCCTTTATTTCAAAGCGAATTGAATATAAAAATAAAGAAGTCTTGCTAAAACTATACCACGCACCAGTTAGACCACACCTGGAATACTGTTCAGTTTTCGTCTCCTTATCTAAGATATACTGGCATTGGAGGCAGTCCAGAGAAGGTTCACTTGGTTGATCCTGGATATGGAGGGATTTTCTTATGAGGAGAGGTTAAGTAAGTGGGGCTTTTACTCATTGGAGTTGAGAAGAATGAGAGGCGACCTTATTGAGACATATTGGATTCTCAGGAGGCTTGGTGGGGTAGATGCTGGGAAGTTGTTTCCTCTTGTGGGAGAGTCTCGGGTTAGAGGGTATAGCCTTAGAAGCATCACTCAGAGGGTAGTGGATCTGCAGAATCTTTTACCGCACAGGTCCGTAGAGGCTGGGTTATTAAATATCTTCAAGGCTAAGATGGAAAGATATTTAATCAGTAAGGGAATGAAGGATTATGGAGATAAGGCAGGAAAGTGGAGTTGAGGATTATCACATCACATCAAATCAGTCATGATCTCATTGAATGGTGATGGGCCGAATGGCCTCGTTCTGCTTCTACAAGTTGTGGCACCCCAGGATTCAGGACTGTACTAAAACACCAGTGAGCAGGGGACCCTAGGATTTAGGACTGTCCTAAAACACCAGTGAGGAGGGGACCCCAGGATTTAGGATTGTCCTAAAACACCAGTGAGGAGGGGACCCCAGGATTCAGGACTGTACTAAAACACCAGTGAGGAGGGGACCCCAGGATTCAGGACTGTACTAAAACACCAGTGAGGAGGGGACCCCAGGATTCAGGACTGTACTAAAACACCAGTGAGGAGGGGGCCCCAGGATTCAGGACTGTACTAAAACACCAGTGAGGAGGGGTCCCATTAAGATTAGAATCATGAATAGCTGCACAAATTTGAAGGTGTTGCATTCAACATGACAATGTGGACAGCACAACAAAGGATCACGTAGCTGAATGTCTCCATATACGTGTGAGCCAAGGACTTTGCTCAGCAAATCTGAGAGCATTATAGGCAAATGAATTATTCTTTGTTACAGGTTCTCAATACAATGATATTTGAGAAAGCCAGGAGGTGTTGATGGTGTAATCATGGCTTCAAATACCTCCATAAAGAAGATTTCACCATTGGTGTCGGTTCCTGCATGCACCACGAATGTCTGCTTCTTGATATGGCGACTGCCGCAGGGTCTGATGTGGAGATCGCGGCTCTCCTGGGAAGCAAATAAAAGCCCATTAATGGAACTGCACCAACACAGGGTAATACCTAAAGTGTGGAATCTGCCAGAGCCAAGGGGTCAATGTGGGAACAGCAAGTCCAGAGAGAGTGGTGTGATCAGGATCGGACACTCCAGCTCCATGTCAAGGAATTTTCTACACACTACAAAATGCCATTTTCATGACCAACACCTCAGCCAGATCTCCTGCACGGAGTCTGTCAGACTGAGTTCTCCCTGCACCTGACCCATTGAAATCCTCCCGTCGTGAGCGAGTCAGTGACTCAAACCTTCATGCTGTGAGTGAGTGTGACTGAAATCCTCCTGTTGTGAGTGTGACTGAAATCCTCCTGTTGTGAGTGTGACTGAAATCCTCCTGTTGTGAGTGTGACTGGAATCTTCCTGCTGGTTTACATGTCTCAAAGGGAAAGATGGAAACCTTTGACAATGATGGGATGGAAATGCTTACCAGGTTCGGGAGACGGTCGAGCAGCTCATTGACCTCCTGACTGTGTACCAGTCCGATATGCGATTTACCCATCAGCCTCCTCACCTTCTTGCGGATGTCATTTTTGTTGACCTATATGTGGATGTGACATCAGTTAACAGACTTGCAACTCTGCATCAACCCCAACAAAACTCCCACAAGAACAGGGTTGCTGCTCTCACCTGATGCTCAAACCTTTCTCTAAAACTAACTTTCAATACAGAAACATCACAACAACTTTCATTGATATAGCACCTTCAATGTAATAAACTATGCCATGATGCCTCACAGGAGTTTTATAAAACAAAATATGACACTGAAGCACACAAGAAATTAGTAAGTAGCTGATCAAAGTCTGGTTTGATAAATTTTAAGGAGGAAAGCTAGTAGGATGGAGAGGTGTAGGGAGAATATTCCAGAGTAGTATCTGGCCAACTGTCAGAATTTACAGCAATGCTGGAATGATTAAATTCAGAAATAGACAAGGGGCTAGTATCAGATGAACCCGGGGCAGCACGGTGGCACAGTGGGTAGCACTGCTGCCTCACAACGCCAGGGACCCGGGTTCGATTCCCAGCTTGGGTCACTGTCTGTGTGGAGCCTGCACGTTCTCCCCGTGTCTGCGTGTGTTTCCTCCGGGTGCTCCGGTTTCTTTCCACAGACCGAAAGATGTGCTGGTTAGGTACATTGGCCATGCTAAATTCTCCCTCAATGTACTCGAACAGGCGCCGGAGAGTGGTGACTAGGGGATTTTCACAGTAACTTCATTGCAGTGTTAATGTAAGCCTACCTGTGACTAATAAATAAAAACTTTAAAAACTTTAAAGCAGATATCCCAGGTTATGGTGCTAGAGGAGATTGCAGAGATTTGAAAACCCCCAAGGTTGAGAATTTTAAAAGCAATACTTTATCTGATCGGTGGCCGATATAGCTCAGAGAGCACAGAGGTGATAGGGGAAAGGAGCTTGGTGCAAGTCAGTCAAAGCAGCACAACATAACGAATAAGAGTAGACCCCCTTGGGCTTAAACTATATCATAGAATTCCTACAGAGTAAAGGAGTCCATTCAGCCCATCGGGTCTGCGTCAACTCTCCAGAAGAACATCCCACCCAGACCCATCCATTGGTTCTGTTTACATTTCCTGTTGCCTCAGAAAAGCAGCCAGCATAATCAAGGACCCCACACACCCTGGACATTCTCTCTTCCACCTTCTTCTGTTGAGAAAAAGATACAAAAGTCTGAGGTCACATACCAACCAACTCAAGAACAGCTTCATCCCTGCTGCCACCAGACTTTTGAATGGACCTACCTTGCATTAAGTTGATCTTTCTCTACACCCTAACTATGACTGTAACACTACATTCTGCACTCTCTCCTTTCCTTCTCCATGAACGGTATGCTTTGTCTGTATAGCGCGCAAGAAACAATAATTTTCACTTTATATTAATACATGTGACAATAATAAATCAAAGCAAATATGTCTAATTCCCTCCGAGTCCAAAGTTCTGTCTATCCCAGCCTTAAATATATTCATTGATGGAGCATCCACAGTCCTCTGGAGTAGAGAATTCGAAAGATTCACAACACTTTGAACTCAATGTTTGGCCCTTATCCTGAGACTGTGCTCCAGTGTTTTAGATTTCCTGACCAATGGAAACAATCTCTCTGCATCGACCCTATCAAACCCCTTCAGAATTGTAATGACAGAATGAAATCACATGTCATTCTGCTAAACTTCAGAGAATATAAACCCAATTTGCTCAGCCTATCATCATAGAGGGTTGTTTTTCCAACTGGAGGCCTGTGACCAGCGGTGTGCCTCAGGGATCAGTGCTGGGTCCACTGTTATTTGTATTAATGATTTGGATGAGAATTAAGTAGGCATGGTTAGCAAGTTTGCAGATGACATAAAGATTGGTGGCATAGTGGACAGTGAAGTGGTTATCGAGGATTGCAACGGGATCTTGATCAATTGGGCCAGTGGGCTGATGAATGGCAGATGGAGTTTAATTTAGATAAATGCGAGGTGATGCATTTTGGTAGATTGAACCAGAACAGAACTTAGTTAATGGTTGGTCGTTGGGGAGAGTTATAGAACAAAGGGCGGCACGGTAGCACAGTAGGGCGGCACGGTAGCACAGTGGTTAGCACTGCTGCTTCACAGCTCCAGGGTCCCGGGTTCGATTCCCGGCTCGGGTCACTGTCTGTGTGGAGTTTGCACATTCTCCTCGTGTCTGCGTGGGTTTCCTCCGGGTGCTCCGGTTTCCTCCCACAGTCCAAAGATGTGCGGGTTAGGTTGATTGGCCAGGTTAAAAAATTGCCCCTTAGAGTCCTGGGATGTGTAGGTTCGAGGGATTAGCGGGTAAAATATGTGGGGGTAGGGCCTGGGTGGGATTGTGGTCGGTGCAGACTCGATGGGCCGAATGGCCTCCTTCTGCACTGTAGGGTTTCTATGATTTCTATGATCTAGGATACAGGTTCATAGCTCCTTGGAAGTAGTGTCACAGGTGGACAAGGTAGTGAAGAAGGCATTCGGCATGCTTGGTTTCATTGGTCTGAACATTGAATACAGGAGTTGGGACGTCTTGTTGAAGTTGTACAAGACATTGGTAAGGCCACACTTGGAATACTATGTATAATTCTGGTCACTCTATTATAGTAAGGATATTATTAAACTAGAAAAAGTGTAGAAAAGAGTTACTAGGATGCTACCGGGACTTGATGGTTTGAGTTATAAGGAGAGGCTGGATAGACTGGGACTTTTTTCCCTGGAGAGTAGGAGACTTAGGGGTGATCTTATAGAGGTCTATAAAATAATGAGATCAGCTAGATAGTTAACATCTTTTCCTAAAGGTAGGGAAGTCTAAAGCTAGAGGGCATAGGTTTAAGGGGAGAGATACAAAAGGGTCCAGAGGGGCAACTTTTTCACACTGAGTGTGGTGAGTGTCTGGAACAAGCTGCCAGAGGTAGTAGTAGAGGCGGGTACAATTCTGTCTTTTAAAAAGCATTGATGTGGAGTTGCCGGCGTTGGACTGGGGTCGGCACAGTAAGTAGTCTCACAACACCAAGTTAAAGTCTAACAGGTTTATTTGGTAGCACGAGGTTTTGGAACGTTGCCCCTTCATCAGGTGAGTGAAGAGTTCGGTTCACAAACAGGGCATATATAGACACAAACTCAATTACAAGCAAATGGTTGGAATGCGAGTCTTAACAGGTAATCAAGTTATTACAGGTACAGACAATGTGAGTGGAGAGTGGGTTAAGTACAGGTTAAAGAGGTGTGAACTGTCTCCAGCCAGGACAGTTAGTGAGATTTTGCAAACCCAGGCAAGTCGTGGGGTTACAGATAGTGTGACATGAACCCAAGATCCCAGTTGAGGCTGTCCTCATGTGTGCGGAACTTGGCTATCAGTTTCTGCTCAGCGATTCTGCGTTGTCGTGTGTTGTGAAGGCCGCCTTGGAGAACGCTTACCCGAAGATCAGAGGCTGAATGCCCGTGACTGCTGAATGTTCTCCGACAGGAAGAGAACACTCCTGCCTGGTGATTGTCGAGCGGTGTTCATTCATCCGTTGTCGTAGCGTCTGCATGGTCTCGCCGATGTACCATGCCTCGGGACATCCTTTCCTGCAGTATATCAGGTAGACAATGTTGGCCGAGTCACAAGAGTATGTACCGTGTACCTGGTGGATGGTGTTCTCACATGAGATGATGGCATTCATGTCGATGATCCGGCACGTCTTGCAGAGGTTGCTGTGGCAGGGTTGTGTGGTGTCGTGGTTCTCCTGAAGGCTGGGTAGTTTGCTGCAATGGTCTGTTTGAGGTTGCGTGGTTGTTTGAAAGCAAGTAGTGGAGGTGCGGGGATGGCCTTGGTGAGATGTTCGTCTTCACCACACAGGACCTTCAACCGATGCTATACACTAGATACATTGATGACATCTTCTTCCTTTGAACTCATGGTGAACAATCACTGAAACAACTACATGATGACATCAACAAGTTCCATCCCACCATCAGACTCACCATGGACTACTCTCCAGAAACTGTTGCATTCTTGGACGCACGCATCTCCATCAAGGACGGTCACCTCAGCACTTCACTGTACCGCAAGCCCACGGATAACCACACGATGCTTCACTTCTCCAGCTTCCACCCTAAACACGTTAAAGAAGCCACTCCTGCGGACAAGCCCTCCGTATACACAGGATCTGCTCGGATGAGGAGGATCGTAACAGACACCTACAGACCCTGAAAGACACCCTCGCAAGAATAGGATATGGCGCTCAACTCATCGATCGACAGTTCCGACGTGCTACAGTGAGAAACCGCACAGACCTCCTCAGAAGACAAACACGGGACACAGTGGACAGAATACCCTTCGTCGTCCAGTACTTCCCCGGAGCGGAGAAGCTACGGCATCTTCTCCGGAGCCTTCAACATGTCATCGATGAAGAAGAACATCTCGCCAAGGCCATCCCCGCACCTCCACTACTTCCCTTCAACCTCAAACAGACCATTGTCCGCAGCAAACTACCCAGCCTTCAGGAGAACAGTGACCATGACACCACACAACCCTGCCACAGCAACCTCTGCAAGACGTGCCGGATCATCGACACGGATGCCGTCATCTCACGTGAGAACACCATCTACCAGGTGCACGGTACATACTCTTGTGATTTGGCCAACATTGTCTACCTGATACGCTGCAGGAAAGGATGTCCCGAGGCATGGTACATTGGGGAAACCATGCAGACGCTACGACAACGGATGAATGGACACCGCTCGACAATCACCAGGCAAGAGTGTTCTCTTCCTGTCGGGGAACACTTCAGCAGTCACGGGCATTCAGCCTCTGATCTTCGAGTAAGCGTTCTCCAAGGTGGCCTTCATGACATAAGACAACACAGAATTGCTGAGCAAAAACTGATAGCCAAGTTCCACACATGACGACGGCCTCAACCGGGATCTTGGGTTCACGTCACACTATCTGTAACCCCCACGACTTGCCTGGGTTTGCAAAATCTCACTAACTGTCCTGGATGGAGACAATTCACACCTCCTTAAACCTGTGCTTAACCCTCTCTCCACTCACATTGTCTGCATTTGTAAAGACTTGATTACCTGTTAAGACTCGCATTCCAACTGTTATCTTGTAATTAAGTTTGTGTCTATATATGCCCTGTTTGTGAACTGAACTCTTCATTCACCTGATGAAGGGGCAATGCTCCGAAAGCGCGTACTACCAAATAAACCTGTTGGACTTTAATTTGGTGTTGTTAAAAAGCATCGAGACAGTTACATGGTGATGTAGGGGGCTAGAACAGACTAATAAAAACATAATCATAGGTTTAGGGACACTAACACAATACTGACTTAAGAGTGAATGATCTTGAACAAGCCAGGGCTGTTGCTATAGAAGACAGCTCTGTTTGATTAACAAGTATTTTTCATTTTAAAACATATAGCTTGAATTTATGAAATGAATGAAGTCTGTTTTAGGAATTTTGTGAAACTTCAGTCAATGACAAAATACAGCAGGCCTGGTGGGAGAGGTATTCAAGAAACAATAGTTCCACTGAAGAGCAGTTCTGTTATCAGCAGTTGTCGGGAACAAGATAGCTGCTACCAATGCCAGCTTTATGAATAGGGTCATTGGGGTGTGGAATGGCCTGCCTGCTGTGATAGTGGAGTCGGACACTTTAGGAACTTTCAAGCGACTATTGGATAGGCACATGGAGCACACCAGAAAGATAGGGAGTGGGATAGCTTGATCTTGGTTTCGGACAAAGCTCGGCACAACATCGAGGGCCGAAGGGCCTGTACTGTGCCCTGTTCTATGTTCTATATGTCATACAACTTTGAGTTGATAACGCAGGTGGTGAGTAGACACAAGGGATTTCTCAGGGTCAGACGAGAGTCACATGGGTTCAATTCGGTGGGAATCATCCTCCCGTTTCATGTCCAGCATCTCATGTTATGAGACAACAGGAGGGGGTATTGTCCATAATTCCATAACAAATGAAATCCCATTAAGTCATGACGTGCATTGTTATTGGCTGGAGTTAATCACAGGATGATTATTGACTAATTTGTTTATTGGATTATATCTACTGGGAAGGTGGAAGAAATGATTTTGTAACTGTATAATTGACCTTGCAAGGGTTTTGATTAGCAGAGTGATACCAGGCGGCCCACATCCCCTATCTGGACTGCTGGGCTTCTTCATATCATTCTTCCATTTGATCGTTTGGTAAATAAGGTCACGTCTTAAAAATCAGTACACTGCGTTTCATGAGTCTTTGTATAGCTTAAGTTTGGCAATACATGGCCTCGAGAGAAAACCCCCCGTCAACACATAGGTAAGATGAATATAGAGGATATGGGCCAAATGCGGGCAATTGGGACTAGCTTAATGGTAAAAACTTGGTGGCATGGACAAGTTGGGCCAAAGGGCCCGTTTCCATGCTGTAAACTTCTATGACTCCACGGGACAACCCCCTCAGATCAGGGATCAATTTAGTGAAACTTGGCAATGCCACGCTAATGCAAGTACATCTTTATTACATAAGGAGACCAAAACATGGTTGGCCCCACATTCATGGAGGGTAGAATGTGAAAACCAGTCAGGAGTTGCAATGATCAAGAGGGAGAAGGCGGTGTGAAGGATGGTTTCATTCAGATTAGCTGAGATGGAGTGAAGTTAGGCAATGTCATTGAGATGGAAATAGGCAGACTCTGAGAACACAAACATGAGATCGGAAGCTCATCTCATGGTAACATCTTACACCCAGGTTGTGAATAAACTGGCTTAGTTCAGATTGTTGCCAAGGTGTTGGAGGGAGTCAGTAGCCAGGAAACATAGATGTAATATAGAAACATAGAAAAACTACAGCACAAACAGGCCCTTCGGCCCACAAGTTGTGCCGAACACATCCCTACCTTCTAGACCTACCTATAACCCTCCATCCTATTAAGCTCCATGTACTCATCCAGGAGTCTCTTATAAGACTCGATTGAGTTCGCCTCCACCACCACTGACGGCAGCCGATTCCACTCGCCCACCACCCTCTGTGTGAAAAACTTACCCCTAACATTTCCCCTGTACCTACCCCCCAGCACCCTAAACCTGTGTCCTCTCGTAGCAGACATTTCCACCCTGGGAAAAAGCTTCTGAGAGTCCACCCGATCTATGCCTCTCAACATCTTATACACCTCTATTAGGTCTCCTCTCATCCTTCGTCTCTCCAAGGAGAAAAGACCGAGCTCCCTCAGCCTATCCTCATAAGGCATGCCACTCAATCCAGGCAACATCCTTGTAAATCTTCTCTGCACCCTTTCAATCTTTTCCACATCCTTCCTGTAATGAGGCGACCAGAACTGAGCACAGTACTCCAAATGGGGTCGGCCGAGGGTCTTATATAGCTGTATCATTATCCCCGGACTCCGAAACTCAATCCCTCGATTGATAAAGGCCAGCACACCATACGCCTTCTTAACCACCTCCTCCACCTGCGGGGCCGATTTCAGAGTCCTATGGACCCGGACCCCAAGGTCCTTCTGATCCTCTACAGTACTAAGAGTCTTTCCCTTTATATTGTACTCCTTCATCCCATTTGACCTACCAAAATGGACCACGACGCATTTATCTGGGTTGAAGTCCATCTGCCACTTGTCCGCCCAGTCTTGCATCCTATCTATGTCCCTCTGTAACTTCTGACATCCCTCCAGACTATCCACAACCCCACCAACCTTCGTGTCGTCGGCAAACTTACCAACCCACCTCCGCTTCCTCATCCAGGTCATTTATGAAAATGACAAACAGCAAGGGTCCCAGAACAGATCCCTGGGGCACACCACTGGTGACTGACCTCCATTTAGAAATAGACCCATCTATACCCACTCTCTGCCTCCTTTGGACAAGCCCGTTCTGGATCCACCGGGCAGCAACTCCTTGGATCCCATGCCCTCTCACTTTTTCTAGAAGCCTTGCATGGGGGACCTTGTCGAACGCCTTGCTAAAATCCATATAAACCACATCTACCGCCTTCCCTTCGTCAATGTGTTTAGTCACATTTTCGAAGAACTCCACTAGGCTCGTAAGGCACGATCTGCCCTTGACAAAGCCATGCTGAGTATTCCTGAGTATACTAAACCTCTCTAAATGCTCATAAATCCTGTCGCTCAGGATCTTCTCCATCAGCTTACCAACCACTGAGGTTAGACTCACCGGTCGGTAATTACCTGGGCTATCGCTACTCCCCTTCTTGAAAATAGGAACCACATCCGCAATCCTCCAATCCTCCGGCACCTCTCCCATCTCCATCGACGACGCAAAGATCATCGCCAGAGACTCTGCAATCTCTTCCCTCGCCTCCCACAGTAAACTGGGGTACATCCCATCCGGACCCGGCGACTTATCTATCTTGATGCCATTCAAAGATTCCAGCACAACCTCTTTCTTAAAGTCCACATACTCAATCCTTTCAGTCCACCGCACGCCCGCAGTACATCCACCCAGGTCCTTCTCCTCTGTGAAAACCGAGGCAAAATACTCATTGAGCACCTCTGCCATTTCTACTGGTTCCGTACAGACTTTCCCGCCTTCACCTTTTATAGGCCCTATTCCTTCACGTCTCATCCTTTTACTCTTCACATATTTACAGAACGCCTTAGGGTTCCCCTTAATCCTACCTGCCAGGGCCTTCTCGTGACCCCTTCTGGCTCTCCTAATTTCCTTCTTTAGTCCTTTCCTACAAGCCGTTTACTCTTCTAAATCCCTATCTTCGCCAAGCTCTCTGAGCCTTTTGTACGCTTTCCTTTTCTTCTCGACTCGGTCCCGCACAGCTTTCGTGCACCACGGTTCCTTTAACCGACCAACACCTCCCTGTCTGCTCAGAACGTTGTCCTGTAGAACTCTAGACAGACATTCCTTGAAAAACTGCCACCTCTCTTCAGTACATTTCCCCGAGAATACCTCCTTCCAATTTACTCCTCTAATTTGCTGTCTAATGTCTTCATATTTCCCCTTACTCCATTTAAACACTTTCCTAGCTTGCCTGATCCTCTCTTTTTCCAATGCAAGCATAAAGGAGATAGAGTTATGATCGCTATCCCCAAGATGCTCTCCCACTGAGAGATCTGACACCTGTCCAGGTTCATTGGTCAGTATCAGATCAAGTACAGCCTCTCCTCTTGTAGGCTTGTCCACATGCTGTGTCAGGAAACCCTCCTGAACACACCTACCGAACTCTTCCCCATCCAATCCCCTTACCCTCGGGATATTCCAATCTATGTTTGGGAAATTAAAGTCTCCCATCACAACAACTCTGCTATTACTGCATCTCTATTACTGCATATCTCCAAGTAATAAATATATCTCCAAATTTGCAAATGATAGAAAGCTGGGTGGGAGGATGAACTGTGAGGAGGATGCGGAGATGCTTCAGTGTGATTTAGACAGGCTGAATGAGTGGGCATATGCATGGCAGATGCAGTATAATGTGGATAAATGTGAGGTTATCCACTTTGATAGCAAAAACAGGAAGGCAGATTATTGTCTGAATGGTTATAAATTAAGCGAGGGAAATGTGCAACAAGACCTCGGTGACCTTGTACACCAGCCATTGAAGGTAAGCATGCAGGTGCAGAAGGTGGTAAAGACGCCAAATTGACTAGGTCTACCCTTCCCGTTGCCTCGGAAAAGCAGCCAGCATAATCAAGGACCCCCATCCGCACCCAGGACATACTCAGATCAGGAGAACATTTTCTTGGCTCCGCACATTGTAAAATCCCAGTCAGTCATGAATAGCAAGAACAAAAAGCACCACAGCCAGATAACTCGCCAGGTCTACCCGTTCTTCCTCATTGTTTCTTAATGAAAACTTGTATCGCCGAGGCCTCGATTTCCCACCCCCCAGTCCAGGAGACTTGGGCAGCAGAAGCAGCCACATCCGCTGCTGTCCCCCAGTTCGGGCCGCACTCTCCCCGGCGCCTGCAGCAGCTCCTCCCGCTCATTCCATCAGGAAAAAGATACAAAACTCTGGGGTCACGTAGCAATCGACTCAAGAACAGCTTCTTTCCTGCTGCCATCAAACTTTTGAATGGACCTACCTTATATTAAGTTGATCTTTCTCTACACCCTGGTTATGACTGTAACACTACATTCTGCACCCTCTCCTTTCCTTCTCCCCTATGTACTCTATGAACGGTATGCTTTGTCTGTATAGCATGCATGAAACAATACTTTTCACTGTATATCAATACGTGACAATAATAAATCAAATCAAAAGGTAAGTTGGCCTTCATAACGAGAGGATTTGAGCACAGGAGCAGGGATGTCTTCCTGCTCCTGTGAGGCCACACCTGGAATATTCTGTCAGTTTTTGTCTCCTTATCTGAGGAAGGATGTTCTTGCTATAGAGGGAGTGGAAAGAAGACTTACCAGACTGATTCTTGGGATAGCGGGACTGACGTATGAGGAGAGATAGAGTCGGTTTGGATTATATTTGCTGGAGTTCAGAAGAATGAGGGGGCATGGGATTAGGTGGGAGGTCAGGTGTTTCTCGCTTATCGGTGCAAATTCCATGGGCCAATAGGCACTGCATGATTCCATGATTCTATCTCATAGAAACCTATAAAATTTTAGCAGGGCTAGACAGGGTAGATGCAGGAAGGATATTACGGAGGCTAGGGATTTCCAGAACCAGAGGTTACAGTCTGACACTAGGCCATTTAGGATGGAGATGAGCAGAATTTCTTCACCCAGAGAATGAGGAGTTGTGTAATTCCTTACCACAGAAAGTAGTTGAGGCCAAAACATTGTATATTTTCAAGGAGTTAGATGTAGCTCTTGTGGTGAAAGGGATCAAATGATATGGGGGAAGGTGGGATCAGGCTATTGAAAGTTAGATGAACAGCAATGATCATATTAACAGGTGGAGCAGGCTTGAAGGGCTGAATGGCCTCCTCCTGCCCCTATTTTTAATGTTTCTATAGAACATAGAACAGTACAGCACAGAACAGGCCCTTCAGCCCACAATGTTGTGCCGAACTTTATCTGAAACCAAGATCAAGCTATCCCACTCCCTATCATCCTGGTGTGCTCCATGTGCCTATCCAATAACCGCTTAAATGTTCCTGAAGTGTCCGACTCCACTATCACTGCAGGCAGTCCATTCCACACCCCAACCACTCTCTGCGTAAAGAACCTACCTCTGATATCCTTCCTGTATCTCCCACCATGAACCCTATAGTTATGCCCCCTAGTTACCGCTCCATTCACCCGAGGAAATAGTCTTTGAACGTTCACTCTATCTATCTCCTTCATCATTTTATAAACCTCTATTAAGTCTCCCCTCAGCCTCCTCCGCTCCAGAGAGAACAGCCCTAGCTCCCTCAACCTTTCCTCATAAGACCTACCCTCCAAACCAGGCATAAAGTTTGGAGTTTGGAGCAGGAATTGAAAACAATAGTTAATTGGAGGAAATCACTGTTCATCTTCGGTTGGATGTCAGATGGGCAGTCGGATAGTTGTACCAGCAGAGCAGTGGATTGAGGCGGTGGTGGTGAGGGAGGAGGGGGAGGTGAGGGAGGAGGGGGAGGTGAGGGGGGAGGAGGAGGCGAGGGAGGAGGAGGAGGAGGCGAGGGAGGAGGAGGAGGAGGCGAGGGAGGAGGAGGAGGCGAGGGAGGAGGAGGAGGCGAGGGAGGAGGAGGAGGCGAGGGAGGAGGAGGCGAGGGAGGAGGAGGAGGCGAGGGAGGAGGAGGAGGCGAGGGAGGAGGAGGAGGCGAGGGAGGAGGAGGAGGCGAGGGAGGAGGAGGAGGCGAGGGAGGAGGAGGAGGCGAGGGAGGAGGAGGAGGCGAGGGAGGAGGGGGAGGCGAGGGAGGAGGAGGAGGCGAGGGAGGAGGGGGAGGCGAGGGAGGAGGAGGAGGCGAGGGAGGAGGAGGAGGCGAGGGAGGAGGAGGCGAGGGAGGAGGAGGAGGCGAGGGAGGAGGAGGCGAGGGAGGAGGAGGAGGCGAGGGAGGAGGAGGAGGCGAGGGAGGAGGAGGAGGCGAGGGAGGAGGAGGAGGCGAGGGAGGAGGAGGAGGCGAGGGAGGAGGAGGAGGTGAGGGAGGAGGAGGAGGCGAGGGAGGAGGAGGAGGCGAGGGAGGAGGAGGAGGCGAGGGAGGAGGAGGAGGAGGAGGTGAGGGAGGAGGAGGACGCGGAGGCCAGGGAGGCGGAGGCCAGGGAGGCGGAGGCCAGGGAGCCGGCGGTCAGGGAGCCAGAGGCCAGGGAGGCGGAGGCGGTGGTGAGGGAGGTTATGTGGTCTTCGGTCAGCAAACTTATACAAGGTAGTTGGATGATGTTGCCAAGGGCCAGCTTGTTGCTGAGAAAGAAGCAGGGGACAGCATTGATGTTTCAGAGACAGCAGAGAGCAGGAAGAGCAGCTATTGCAAATCGCTGGCTACAACTAGAGACGAGGTGGAGATGCCGGCTTTGGACTGGAGTGAATCACCTGATGAAGGAGCAGTGCTCCGAAAGCTCGTGATTCCAAATAAAGCTGTTGGACTTTAACCTGGCATTGTGAGACTTCTTACTGTACAACTAGATCGAGAAGAGTCCCAGGCAGCAGGAGCACAATGGAGAGGCATTCGAGCAGGATACAGTGATCAACTGGCTCAAAGACTGCAGACAAACAGATGGGGAAGGATGAAGAGGAAGAATTGACCTTTGCCACAGTCATGTGGTCATTTGATAAGAGCGCATTCTGTGCTTTGGCAGGAGTGGAAACTTGATTAGATGGATTCAAATAGAGTTCCAAGAAAGTTTGGCATGGATTAGGGAGGTGACAATGCAGTCAATGAGTTTCCCAGGAAAGAGAGGTTGGAGATGGGGTGGTACTTTGCAAAGACAAAGGGGTCAGGGTGAGCAGAAGGTGATGATAGCAGAATTAAAGGAGGGACAGCAGTCAGTGAGAGGACCGTTCACACTATCAGCAAACATGGGTGCCAGGTAGGAAAGCTGGGTTTAGTGAGATTGGATCGATGAAAGAGAAGTTGGATCTCCGCAATAACGTAAAATATCAAGAGCCGAGATAGAACAACTCCTGTCCTGGGAGTGTTTATGGGCGTTGGACTGGGGTAAACACAGTAAGAAGTCTCACAACACCAGGTTAAAGTCCAACAGGTTTATTTGGTAGCAAATGCCATTAGCTTTCAGAGCGCTGCCCCTTCGTCAGGTGGAATGGGAGATGTGCTCACAAACAGGGCATACAGAGACACAAACTCAATTTACAGAATAATGATTGGAATGCTAATCAAGTCTTAAAGGTACAGACAATGTGAGTGGAGAGAGCATTAAGCACAGGTTAAAGAGATGTGTATTGTTTCCGGACAGGACAGCTCGTGAGATTTTGCAAGTCCAGGCAAGTTGTGGGGGTTACAGATAGTGTGACATGAACCCAAGATCCCGGTTTAGGCCGTCCTCATGTGTGTGGAACTTGGCTATCAGTTTCTGCTCATCGACCCTGCGTTGTCGTGTGTCGTGAAGGCCGCCTTGGAGAACACTTACCCGGAGATCAGAGGATGAATGCCCGTGACCGCTGAAGAGTTCCCCAACAGGAAGAGAACAGTCTTGCCTGGTGATTGTCGTGCGGTGTTCATTCATCCGTTGTCGTAGCCAAATCGTAGTTGTCGTGACAAACACGGGACACGGTAGACAGAGTACCCTTCGTCGTCCAGTACTTCCCCGGAGCGGAGAAGCTACGACATCTCCTCCGGAGCCTTCAACATGTCATCGATGAAGACGAACATCTCGCCGAGGCCATCCCCACACCCCCACTTCTTATCTTCAAACAGCCGCATAACCTCAAACAGACCACTGTCCACAGAAAACTACCCAGCCTTCAGGAGAACAGTGAGCACGACACCACACAACCCTGCCACAGCAACCTCTGCAAGACGTGCCGGATCATCGACACGGATGCCATCATCTCACGTGAGAACACCATCCACCAGGTACACGGTACATACTCTTGCAACTCGGACAACATTGTCTACCTGCTACGCTGCAGGAAAGGATGTCCTGAGGCATGGTACATTGGGGAAACTATGCAGACGCTACGACAACGGATGAATGAACACCGCTCGACAATCACCAAGCAAGACTGTTCTCTTCCTGTTGGGGAGCACTTCAGCGGTCACGGGCATTCATCCTCTGATCTTCGGGTAAGCATTCTCCAAGGCGGCCTTCACAACACCGCAAGGTCGCTGAGCAGAAACTGATAGCCAAGTTCCACACACATGAGGACGGCCTCAACCGGGATCTTGGGTTCATGTCACACTATCTGTAACCCCCACAACTTGCCTGGACTTGCAAAATCTCACTAGCTGTCCTGTCTGGAGACAATACACATCTCTTTAATCTGTGCTTAATGCTCTCTCCATTCACATGGTCTGTACCTTTAAGACTTGATTAGCTGTATTAGCATTGATTAGCTTGATTAGCATTCCAATCATTATTCTGTAAATTGAGTTTGTGTCTCTGTATGCCCTGTTTGGGAGCACATCTCCCACTCCACCTGACGAAGGGGCAGCGCTCCGAAAGCTAGTGGCATTTGCTACCAAATAAACCTGTTGGACTTTAGCCTGGTGTTGTGAGACTTCTTACAGTGTTTATGGGGACAGGGCAGAGAGCGCTTTACTCTGTATCTAACCGTGCTGTATCTGTCCTGGGAGTGTTTGATGCGTGTGTTACCTGGTGTTGTTAAAACTCTGACTGTGTTTGATGCGGACAGTGTAGAGAGAGCTTTACTCTGTATCTAACCTCATGTTGTACCTGTCTTGGGAGTGTTTATGGGGACAGCACAGAGAGAGCTTTACTGTGAATCTTACTTTGTGCTGTAACTGACCCACTGAACAACCGCAGGACAGTGCAGAGTGGCACTAATTTTGGGCCCAATCATCCTGTCTACCCCAGTGTCTGGAGCTCACCTTGACCATCAGCATATAGACAATCATATTGTAGAGTAATGTAGACAGCAATCGGTCTTCATCGTCTTCCAACCGCTTTCGGTCGTGCTCCCCCAGCGACTCATACCTGCAGAAAGAAAGTCAGACATGTTCACAGAGGAGGCTTGCACCCTCACTGAGCTGCAGTGACATGCATCCCTTTACTGCAGAGTGAAAGACATGCTGTACCTGTCAATCATTTCTTGTGGTCCCTGGTCCATGCCCATTCCTTCTCTCTCCAGCATCACTGCATCCAGGTAAGTATCCTCCCAGAACTGGACTTGGTCCCACAGCACCGAGCGTTCCTTACCTGCCGAGGAGCAGTGGGTGAGACACTTATATCAGTACATACCACACCCACTCAACCAGAGTCACCAGCCACATGACAACACATAGCACTGGCAAGCACCATCGCTGATAAGGCAGAGCTTGGGCAGTGTGACCAGGGCTGGATCAGCACATGGCACCGTCAGTGAGGGTTTGGCATAATGCTCTATAATCCCACTGAATGACCAAGGGCAGGAATAAACAGAAATCAGCAGGATGGAGGAGGATCAGAGTACAGGCAAATATACAGTGAAGAGGGGGCCGAGTGATCGATACCCCGTATAGAGGAGGTCGAGTGATCGATACCCCATACAGAGGGGGCCGAGTGATCGATACCCCATACAGAGGGGGCCGAGTCATTGATACCCCATACAGAGGGGGCCGAGTGATCGATACCCCGTATAGAGGGGGCCGAGTGATCGATACCCCGTATAGAGGAGGTCGAGTGATCGATACCCCGTATAGAGGGGGCCGAGTGATCGATACCCCGTATAGAGGAGGTCGAGTGATCGATACCCCGTATAGAGGGGGCCGAGTGATCGATACCCCGTATAGAGGAGGTCGAGTGATCGATACCCAATACAGAGGGGGCCGAGTGATCGATAACCCGTATAGAGGAGGTCGAGTGATTGATACCCCGTATAGAGGAGGTCGAGTGATTGATACCCCGTATAGAGGGGTATCTTATATGGGTATTGATACTCATTAGGCCATAAGACATAGGAGCAGAATTAGGCCATTCGGCCCATCGAGTCTGCTCCACCATTCAATCATGACTGATATTTTTCTCATCCCCATTCTCCGGCTTTTTCCCCATAACCCCTGATCCCCTTATTAATCAAGAACCTATCTATCTCTTTCTTAAAGACACTTAATGACCCGGCCTCCACAGTCTTCTGCAGCAAAGAGTTCTAGTTTTTCCTACTAGTGGAAACATCCTCTCCATCCGTTACAGAGGGGGCAGACTGATGGATACCCCGTACAGAGAGGGCAGAGTGATTGATACTCGGTGGGTAGCAGGACAGTGTTTATCAGTGCATGTGGCTGATCAGCGTGGAGGTGAACTGGGGCTGAGAAAGATCAGACTGAGAGTTGCCTGAATGTTTCACATTCCATAATTCACATTCCAAGCTCAAACATTCCACACTGACACATGGCACAGCGAGGGGGGGTTACAATCTGCTAGCCACATGGTGAGCAGCATGAACACATCTCCAGGGCTCACAGACAATTCCTATTGGAAACAATCCCTCCACAAAATCTGGACACAGTGAGTGGCCAGAGGAATAGGCACTCAGCAGGACAGAGCACCCCACTATCCAACAAACTGTGCTCAACTGACAGCATTTCAGAGAGAGCGACTGACAGAGGAGGGTGGGGGAAAAGGTTGGAATACGCGTGGGGGGAAAGGGGGGGATGTTGGGAGGGAGGTTGGGAGGGGGGAAGGGGGTGGGGAAGGGAGGGGGGAAGGGGGTGGGGAAGGGGGCTGGGAGGGGGTGGGGAAGGGGGTGGGGAAGGGGGCTGGGAGGGGGTGGGGAAGGGGGCTGGGAGGGGGTGGGGAAGGGGGCTGGGAGGGGGTGGGGAAGGGGGCTGGGAGGGGGTGGGGAAGGGGGCTGGGAGGGGGTGGGGAAGGGGGCTGGGAGGGGGTGGGGAAGGGGGCTGGGAGGGGGTGGGGAAGGGGGCTGGGAGGGGGTGGGGAAGGGGTGGGGAAGGGGGCTGGGAGGGGGTGGGGAAGGGGGCTGGGAGGGGGTGGGGAAGGGGGCTGGGAGGAGGTGGGGAAGGGGGCTGGGAGGGGGTGGGGGAGGGGGCTGGGAGGGGGTGGGGGAGGGGGCGGGGAAGGGGGCTGGGAGGGGGCGGGAAAGGAGGCTGGGAGGAGGGGAAGGGGCTGGGAGGGGCAGGGAGGGGCTGGGAGGGGCAGGAAGGGGCTGGGAGGGGCAGGAAGGGGCTGGGAGGGGCAGGAAGGGGCTGGGAGGGGCAGGAAGGGGCTGGGAGGGGCAGGAAGGGGCTGGGAGGGGCAGGAAGGGGCTGGGAGGGGCAGGAAGGGGCTGGGAGGGGCAGGAAGGGGCTGGGAGGGTGGGGTAAAGGGCTGGGAGGGTGGGGTAAGGGGCTGGGAGGGTGGGGTAAGGGGCTGGGAGGGTGGGGTAAGGGGCTGGGAGGGTGGGGTAAGGGGCTGGGAGGGTGGGGTAAGGGGCTGGGAGGGTGGGGTAAGGGGCTGGGAGGGTGGGGTAAGGGGCTGGGAGGGTGGGGTAAGGGGCTGGGAGGGTGGGGTAAGGGGCTGGGAGGGTGGGGTAAGGGGCTGGGAGGGTGGGGTAAGGGGCTGGGAGGGTGGGGTAAGGGGCTGGGAGGGTGGGGTAAGGGGCTGGGAGGGTGGGGTAAGGGGCTGGGAGGGTGGGGTAAGGGGCTGGGAGGGTGGGGTAAGGGGCTGGGAGGGTGGGGTAAGGGGCTGGGAGGGTGGGGTAAGGGGCTGGGAGGGTGGGGTAAGGGGCTGGGAGGGTGGGGTAAGGGGCTGGGAGGGTGGGGTAAGGGGCTGGGAGGGTGGGGTAAGGGGCTGGGAGGGTGGGGTAAGGGGCTGGGAGGGTGGGGTAAGGGGCTGGGAGGGTGGGGTAAGGGGCTGGGAGGGTGGGGTAAGGGGCTGGGAGGGTGGGGTAAGGGGCTGGGAGGGTGGGGTAAGGGGCTGGGAGGGTGGGGTAAGGGGCTGGGGGGGGTAAGGGGCTAGGGGGGGGGAAGGGGTTGGGAGGGGTCGGAAGGGGTTGGGAGGGGGGAAGACGGAAGGGGGCTGGGAGCTGGGAGGGGGAAGGGGGCTGGGAGGGGGGGAAGGGGGCTGGGAGGGGGGGGAAGGGGGCTGGGAGGGGGGGGAAGGGGGCTGGGAGGGGGGGGAAGGGGGCTGGGAGGGGGGGGAAGGGGGCTGGGAGGGGGGGGAAGGGGGCTGGGAGGGGGGGGAAGGGGGCTGGGAGGGGGGGAAGGGGGCTGGGAGGGGGGGAAGGGGGCTGGGAGGGGGGGAAGGGGGCTGGGAGGGGGGGAAGGGGGCTGGGAGGGGGGGGAAGGGGGCTGGGAGGGGGGGAAGGGGGCTGGGAGGGGGGGAAGGGGGCTGTGAGAGGGGGGGAAGGGGGCTGGGAGGGGGGGAAGGGGGCTGGGAGGGGGGGAAGGGGGCTGGGAGGGGGGGAAGGGGGCTGGGAGGGGGGGAAGGGGGCTGGGAGGGGGGGAAGGGGGCTGGGAGGGGGGGAAGGGGGCTGGGAGGGGGGGAAGGGGGCTGGGAGGGGGGGAAGGGGGCTGGGAGGGGGGGAAGGGGGCTGGGACGGGGGGAAGGGGGCTGGGAGGGGGGGAAGGGGGCTGGGAGGTGGGGAAGGGGGCTGGGAGGTGGGGAAGGGGGCTGGGAGGTGGGGAAGGGGGCTGGGAGGGGGGGAAGGGGGCTGGGAGGGGGGGAAGGGGGCTGGGAGGGGGGGAAGGGGGCTGGGAGGGGGGGAAGGGGGCTGGGAGGGGGGGAAGGGGGCTGGGAGGGGGGGAAGGGGGCTGGGAGGGGGGGAAGGGGGCTGGGAGGGGGGGAAGGGGGCTGGGAGGGGGGGAAGGGGGCTGGGAGGGGGGGAAGGGGGCTGGGAGGGGGGGAAGGGGGCTGGGAGGGGGGGAAGGGGGCTGGGAGGGGGGGAAGGGGGCTGGGAGGGGGGGAAGGGGGCTGGGAGGGGGGGAAGGGGGCTGGGAGGGGGGGAAGGGGGCTGGGAGGGGGGGAAGGGGGCTGGGAGGGGGGGAAGGGGGCTGGGAGGGGGGGAAGGGGGCTGGGAGGGGGGGAAGGGGGCTGGGAGGGGGGGAAGGGGGCTGGGAGGGGGGGAAGGGGGCTGGGAGGGGGGGAAGGGGGCTGGGAGGGGGGGAAGGGGGCTGGGAGGGGGGGAAGGGGGCTGGGAGGGGGGGAAGGGGGCTGGGAGGGGGGGAAGGGGGCTGGGAGGGGGGGAAGGGGGCTGGGAGGGGGGGAAGGGGGCTGGGAGGGGGGGAAGGGGGCTGGGAGGGGGAAGGGGGCTAGGAGGGGGGAAGGGGGCTAGGAGGGGGGAAGGGGGCTAGGAGGGGGGAAGGGGGCTAGGAGGGGGGAAGGGGGCTCGGTGGGGGGGAACGGGGCTGGGAGGGGCGGAAGGGGGCTGGGACGGTGGGAAGGGGAGTTGGAAGTGTGGAACGGGGGCTGGGAGGGGTTGAAAGGGGCTGAGGGGGGGAAGGGGGCTGAGGGGGGGAAGGGGGCTGAGGGGGGGGGAAGGGGGCTGAGTGGGGGGGAAGGGGGCTGAGGGGGGGGGGAAGGGGGCTGAGGGGGGGGGAAGGGGGCTGAGGGGGGGGGGAAGGGGGCTGAGGGGGGGGGAAGGGGGCTGAGGGGGGGGGAAGGGGGCTGAGGGGGGGAAGGGGGGCTGAGGGGGGAAGGGGGGCTGGGGGGGGAAGGGGGCTGAGGGGGGGAAGGAGGCTGAGGGGGGGAAGGGGGGCTGAGGGGGGGAAGGGGGGCTGAGGGGGGGAAGGGGGGCTGAGGGGCGGGAAGGGGGCTGAGGTGGGGGAAGGGGGCTGAGGGGGGGAAAGGGGGGCTGAGGGGGGGAAAGGGGGGCTGAGGGGGGGGAAGGGGGGCTGAGGGGGGGGAAGGGGGGCTGAGGGGGGGAAGGGGGCTGAGTGGGGGGAAGGGGGCTGAGTGGGGGGAAGGGGGCTGAGTGGGGGGAAGGGGGCTGGGATGGGGGGCAGGGGGCTGGGATGGGGGGAAGGGGGCTGGGAGGGGGGAAGGGGGCTGGGAGGGGGGAAGGGGGCTGGGAGGGGGGGAAGGGAGCTGGGAGGGGGGGAAGGGGGCTGGGAGGGGGGGAAGGGGGCTGGGAGGGGGGGAAGGGGGCTGGGAGGGGGGGAAGGGGGCTGGGAGGGGGGGAAGGGGGCTGGGACGGGGGGAAGGGGGCTGGGAGGGGGGAAGGGGGCTGGGAGGTGGGGAAGGGGGCTGGGAGGTGGGGAAGGGGGCTGGGAGGTGGGGAAGGGGGCTGGGAGGGGGGGAAGGGGGCTGGGAGGTGGGGAAGGGGGCTGGGAGGGGGGGAAGGGGGCTGGGAGGGGGGGAAGGGGGCTGGGAGGGGGGGAAGGGGGCTGGGAGGGGGGGAAGGGGGCTGGGAGGGGGGGAAGGGGGCTGGGAGGGGGGGAAGGGGGCTGGGAGGGGGGGAAGGGGGCTGGGAGGGGGGGAAGGGGGCTGGGAGGGGGGGAAGGGGGCTGGGAGGGGGGGAAGGGGGCTGGGAGGGGGGGAAGGGGGCTGGGAGGGGGGGAAGGGGGCTGGGAGGGGGGAAGGGGGCTGGGAGGGGGGGAAGGGGGCTGGGAGGGGGGGAAGGGGGCTGGGAGGGGGGGAAGGGGGCTGGGAGGGGGGGAAGGGGGCTGGGAGGGGGGGAAGGGGGCTGGGAGGGGGGGAAGGGGGCTGGGAGGGGGGGAAGGGGGCTGGGAGGGGGGGAAGGGGGCTGGGAGGGGGGGAAGGGGGCTGGGAGGGGGGGAAGGGGGCTGGGAGGGGGGGAAGGGGGCTGGGAGGGGGAAGGGGGCTAGGAGGGGGGAAGGGGGCTAGGAGGGGGGAAGGGGGCTAGGAGGGGGGGAAGGGGGCTAGGAGGGGGGAAGGGGGCTCGGTGGGGGGGAACGGGGCTGGGAGGGGCGGAAGGGGGCTGGGACGGTGGGAAGGGGAGTTGGAAGTGTGGAACGGGGGCTGGGAGGGGTTGAAAGGGGCTGTGGGGGGGAAGGGGGCTGAGGGGGGGAAGGGGGCTGAGGGGGGGAAGGGGGCTGAGGGGGGGGGAAGGGGGCTGAGTGGGGGGGAAGGGGGCTGAGGGGGGGGGAAGGGGGCTGAGGGGGGGGGAAGGGGGCTGAGGGGGGGGGAAGGGGGCTGAGGGGGGGGGGAAGGGGGCTGAGGGGGGGGAAGGGGGCTGAGGGGGGGGGAAGGGGGCTGAGGGGGGGGAAGGGGGGCTGAGGGGGGAAGGGGGGCTGAGGGGGGGGGAAGGGGGCTGAGGGGGGGAAGGAGGCTGAGGGGGGGAAGGGGGGCTGAGGGGGGGAAGGGGGGCTGAGGGGGGGAAGGGGGGCTGAGGGGCGGGAAGGGGGCTGAGGTGGGGGAAGGGGGCTGAGGGGGGGAAAGGGGGGCTGAGGGGGGGAAAGGGGGGCTGAGGGGGGGAAAGGGGGGCTGAGGGGGGGGAAGGGGGGCTGAGGGGGGGGAAGGGGGGCTGAGGGGGGGAAGGGGGCTGAGTGGGGGGAAGGGGGCTGAGTGGGGGGAAGGGGGCTGGGATGGGGGGCAGGGGGCTGGGATGGGGGGCAGGGATGGGGGGCAGGGGGCTGGGATGGGGGGCAGGGGGGCTGGGATGGGGGGCAGGGGGCTGGGATGGGGGGCAGGGGGCTGGGATGGGGGGCAGGGGGCTGGGATGGGGGGCAGGGGGCTGGGATGGGGGGCAGGGGGCTGGGATGGGGGGCAGGGGGCTGGGATGGGGGGCAGGGGGCTGGGATGGGGGGCAGGGGGCTGGGATGGGGGGCAGAGGGCTGGGATGGGGGGCAGGGGGCTGGGATGGGGGGCAGGGGGCTGGGATGGGGGGCAGGGGGCTGGGATGGGGGGCAGGGGGCTGGGATGGGGGGCAGGGGGCTGTGAGGGGCGAAACAGGGCTGTGAGGGAGGAGGGCGCGAGGGAGGGATGGAGGCTGGAGTGAGGGATGGAGGCTGGAGGGAGGAGGGAGGGGAGGGAGGCTGGAGGGGGGAGGGAGGCCGGAGGGGGGAGGGGTCGGCCAGAGGGGGGGATGGATGGAGGCCGGGGAGGGGTTTTTTGGAGGGAGGCCAGAGGGGGGGGGGGGGGGGAGGGGGGATGGAGGGAGGCCAGGGGCGTTGGGGGGTGGGGTGAGGGGCAGGTCGGAGGTGGGGGGTGGCGGGCAGGTCGGAGGTGGCGGGGGGGGGGGGGTGGGGGGGAGAGGCAGATCAGAGGTGGGGGGGGTGGGGAGGGGGAGGCCTGGGGGGGAGGGGGGAGATAGAGGCCGGATAGGGGGGGAGGAGGTAGGCCGGAGGGGGGTGGGGGTGGCTGGGGAGGGAGTCCGGTGGGGGGTGAGGGGGCCGGGGGGGGAGGGGGTGGGGGAGGGAGGCCGGAAGTGTTGGGGGGGGGGGGGGGGAGAGAGGAGAGGGTGGTCTGATCGGGGTAGGGCAGCCGGACGTGGGGGGGGGGAGCGGGCTGGGGAGGGAGGCCGGAGGAGGCTGAGGGAGGCCCGGGTGGGTGGGGAGGGGCGGCTGGAGGGGGGGAGGGAGACTGGAAGGGGGAGAGGGGCTGGAGGGGGGGAGGGGAGCTGGGAGGGGGAGGGGGGAGGAGAGGCCGAAGGCGGGGTGGGAGGGGGTGGAGAGGCTGGAGGGCGGGAGGGAGGCCGGGGCGGGGGGGGGGGGGAAGCCAGAGGGGGGAGGGAGGGAGGGAGGGGGAAAGGGAGGGAGGCTGGGAGGGAAGGAGAGAGGGAGGCTGGAGGGGGGTGACCATAGGGGGGAATGGAGGGGGGCCGGAGGGGTGGATAGAGGGGAGATGGAGGGGGGAAATGAAGGGGGTGCCGGGAGGGGGGGGATGGAGGGGGTGCCGGAGGGGTGGGGGAGGGATGGAGGGGGTGCCGGAGGGGGGGATGGAGGGGGTGCCGGAGGGGGGGGGATGGAGGGGTGCCGGGAGGGGGGGATGGAGAGGTGCCAGAGGGGGGGATGGAGAGGTGCCAGAGGGGGGATGGAGAGGTGCCGGAGGGGGGGGGATGGAGAGGTGCCAGAGGGGGGGATGGAGAGGTGCCAGAGGGGGGGATGGAGAGGTGCCAGAGGGGGGGGATGGAGAGGTGCCGGAGGGGGGTTTGGAGGTCGGGCAAGGGAGACCGGAGGGGGGCCAGGGAGGCTGGAGGGGCGAGGAAGGCCGGAGGGGGGGGGGGGGGGAGAGGAGGCAGGGGAGGTGGAGGGGAGGGTGGCTGGAAGGGGAAGGGGTTGCCGGAGGGGGGGGCGGACGGAAGAGGACGGGGGGAAAAGGGGGGATGGGGGGGAAAGGGGGGATGGGGAGGGGGGGATGGGGAGGCAGGGAGGGGGAGGGCGGAGGGAGGGAGAGGGCTGGACAGGGCAGGGCAGGGAGGGCAGGGCAGGGAGGGCAGGGCAGGGCAGGGAGGGCGGGACGGGGAGGACGGAGGGAGGGGAGGGCGGAGTGGGGGGGCGGAGTGGGGGGGGCGGAGTAGGGGGGCGGAGTGGGGGGCGGAGTGTGGGGGGGGCGGAGTGGGGGGGGCGGAGTGGGGGGGGCGGAGTGGGGGGGGCGGAGTGGGGGGGGCGGAGTGGGGGGGGCGGAGTGGGGGGGGCGGAGTGGGGGGGCGGAGTGGGGGGGGCGGAGTGGGGGGGCGGAGTGGGGGGGGCGGAGTGGGGGGGGCGGAGTGGGGGGGGCGGAGTGGGGGGGGCGGAGTGGGGGGGTGGAGTGGGGGGGGCGGAGTGGGGGGGGGCGGAGTGGGGGGGGCGGAGTGGGGGGGCGGAGTGGGGGGGGCGGAGTGGGGGGGGCGGAGTGGGGGGGGCGGAGTGGGGGGGGCGGAGTGGGGGGGGCGGAGTGGGGGGGGCGGAGGGAGGGAGGGGGCGGAGTGGGGGGGCGGAGGGAGGGAGGGGGCGGGCGGAGGGAGGGAGGGGGCGGGCGGAGGGAGGGAGGGGGCGGGCGGAGGGAGGGAGGGGGCGGGCGGAGGGAGGGAGGGGGCGGGTGGAGGGAGGGAGGGGGCGGGCGGAGGGAGGGAGGGGGCGGGAGGAGGGAGGGAGGGGGCGGGCGGAGGGAGGGAGGGGGCGGGCGGAGGGAGGGAGGGGGCGGGCGGAGGGAGGGAGGGGGCGGGCGGAGGGAGGGAGGGGGCGGGCGGAGGGAGGGAGGGTGCGGGCGGAGGGAGGGAGGGGGCGGGCAGAGGGAGGGAGGGGGCGGGCGGAGGGAGGGGGCGGAGGGAGGGAGGGGGCGGGCGGAGGGAGGGAGGGAGGGGGCGGGCGGAGGGAGGGAGGGGGCGGGCGGAGGGAGGGAGGGGGCGGGCGGAGGGAGGGAGGGGGCGGGCGGAGGGAGGGAGGGGGCGGGCGGAGGGAGGGAGGGGGCGGGCGGAGGGAGGGGGCGGGCGGAGGGAGGGAGGGGGCGGGCGGAGGGAGGGAGGGGGCGGGCGGAGGGAGGGAGGGGGCGGGCGGAGGGAGAGAGGGGGCGGGCGGAGGGAGGGAGGGGGCGGGCGGAGGGAGGGAGGGGGCGGGCGGAGGGAGGGAGGGGGCGGGCGGAGGGAGGGAGGGGGCGGGCGGAGGGAGGGAGGGGGCGGGCGAAGGGAGGGAGGGGCGGGCGAAGGGAGGGAGGGGCGGGCGGAGGGAGGGAGGGGCGGGCGGAGGGAGGGAGGGGGCGGGCGGAGGGAGGGAAGGGGCGGGGGGATGGAGGGGGCGGCGGCGGAGGGAGGGAGGGGGCGGGCGGAAAGAGGGGGCGGGCGGAGGGAGAGGCGGGCGGAGGGAGAGGCGGGCGGAGGGAGAGGCGGGCGGAGGGAGAGGCGGGCGGAGGGAGAGGCGGGCGGAGGGAGAGGCGGGCGGAGGGAGAGGCGGGCGGAGGGAGAGGCGGGCGGAGGGAGAGGCGGGCGGAGGGAGAGGCGGGCGGAGGGAGAGGCGGGCGGAGGGAGAGGCGGGCGGAGGGAGAGGCGGGCGGAGGGAGAGGCGGGCGGAGGGAGAGGCGGGCGGAGGGAGAGGCGGGCGGAGGGAGAGGCGGGCGGAGGGAGAGGCGGGGCGGAGGGGGAGGCGGGCGGAGGGGGAGGCGGGGCGGAGGGGGAGGCGGGCGGAGGGGGAGGCGGGCGGAGGGGGAGGCGGGCGGAGGGGGAGGCGGGCGGAGGGGGAGGCGGGCGGAGGGGGAGGCGGGCGGAGGGGGAGCCGGGCGGAGGGGGAGCCGGGCGGAGGGGGAGGCGGGCGGAGGGGGAGGCGGGCGGAGGGGGAGGCGGGCGGAGGGGGAGGCGGGCGGAGGGGGAGGCGGGCGGAGGGGGAGGCGGGCGGAGGGGGAGGCGGGCGGAGGGGGAGGCGGGCGGAGGGGGAGGCGGGCGGAGGGGGAGGCGGGCGGAGGGGGAGGCGGGCGGAGGGGGAGGCGGGCGGAGGGGGAGGCGGGCGGAGGGGGAGGCGGGCGGAGGGGGAGGCGGGCGGAGGGGGAGGCGGGCGGAGGGGGAGGCGGGCGGAGGGGGAGGCGGGCGGAGGGGGAGGCGGGCGGAGGGGGAGGCGGGCGGAGGGGGAGGCGGGCGGAGGGGGAGGCGGGCGGAGGGGGAGGCGGGCGGAGGGGGAGGCGGGCGGAGGGGGAGGCGGGCGGAGGGGGAGGCGGAGGGGGGGCGGCGGAGGGGGAGGCGGGCGGAGGGGGAGGCGGGCGGAGGGGGAGGCGGGCGGAGGGGGAGGCGGGCGGAGGGGGAGGCGGGCGGAGGGGGAGGCGGGCGGAGGGGGAGGCGGGCGGAGGGGGAGGCGGGCGGAGGGGGAGGCGGGCGGAGGGGAGGCGGGCGGAGGGAGAGGCGGGCGGAGGGAGAGGCGGGCGGAGGGAGAGGCGGGCGGAGGAGAGGCGGGCGGAGGGAGAGGCGGGCGGAGGGAGAGGCGGGCGGAGGGAGAGGCGGGCGGAGGGAGAGGCGGGCGGAGGGAGAGGCGGGCGGAGGGAGAGGCGGGCGGAGGGAGAGGCGGGCGGAGGGAGAGGCGGGCGGAGGGAGAGGCGGGCGGAGGGAGAGGCGGGCGGAGGGAGAGGCGGGCGGAGGGAGAGGCGGGCGGAGGGAGGGGGCGGGCGGAGGGAGGGAGGGGGCGGGCGGAGGGAGGGAGGGGGCGGGCGGAGGGACGGAGGGGGCGGGCGGAGGGAGGGTGGGGGCGGGCGGAGGGAGGGAGGGGGCGGGCGGAGGGAGGGAGGGGGCGGGCGGAGGGAGGGAGGGGGCGGGCGGAGGGAGGGAGTGGGCGGGCTGAGGGAGGGAGGGGGCGGAGGGAGGGAGGGGGCGGGCGGAGGGACGGAGGGTCGGGCGGGAGGGAAGGAGGGGGCGGGCGGAGGGAGGGAGGGGGCGGGCGGAGGGAGGGAGGGGGCGGGCGGAGGGAGGGAGGGGGCGGGCGGAGGGAGGGAGGGGGCGGGCGGAGGGAGGGAGGGGGCGGCGGAGGGAGGGAGGGAGGGGGGGGCGGAGGGAGGGGGCGGGCGGAGGGAGGGAGGGAGGGGGCGGGCGGAGGGAAGGAGGGGGCGGGCGGAGGGAAGGAGGGGGCGGGCGGAGGGAGGGAGGGGGCGGGCGGAGGGGAGGGAGGGAGGGGCCGGGCGGAGGGAGGGGAGGGGGCGGGCGGAGGGAAGGGAGGGGGCGGGCGGAGGGAGGGAGGGGGCG
>NW_027592689.1:0-47627 GCF_964213995.1 Mustelus asterias
CCAGAGAGAGAGAGAGCAGAATGAGAGAGAGTGAAACCCAGAGAGAGGGAGAGCAGAATGAGAGAGAGTGAAACCCAGAGAGAGGGAGAGCAGAATGAGAGAGAGTGAAACCCAGAGAGAGAGAGAGCAGAATGAGAGAGAGTGAAACCCAGAGAGAGGGAGAGCAGAATGAGAGAGAGTGAAACCCAGAGAGAGAGAGAGCAGAATGAGAGAGAGTGAAACCCAGAGAGAGGAGAGCAGAATGAGAGAGAGTGAAACCCAGAGAGAGAGAGCAGAATGAGAGAGAGTGAAACCCAGAGAGAGAGAGAGCAGAATGAGAGAGAGTGAAACCCAGAGAGAGAGCAGAATGAGAGAGAGTGAAACCCAGAGAGAGAGAGCAGAATGAGAGAGAGTGAAACCCAGAGAGAGAGAGAGCAGAATGAGAGAGAAAAGAAACCCAGAGAGAGAGAGAGAGCAGAATGAGAGAGAGTGAAACCCAGAGAGAGAGAGAGCAGAATGAGAGAGAGTGAAACCCTGAGAGAGAGGGAGCAGAATGAGAGAGAGTGAAACCCAGAGAGAGAGAGAGCAGAATGGGAGAGAGTGAAACCCAGAGAGAGAGAGCAGAATGAGAGAGAGTGAAACCCAGAGAGAGAGAGCAGAATGAGAGAGAGTAAAACCCAGAGAGAGAGCAGAATGAGAGAGAGTGAAACCCAGAGAGAGAGAGAGCAGAATGAGAGAGAGTGAAACCCAGAGAGAGAGGGAGCAGAATGAGAGAGTGAAACCCAGAGAGAGAGAGAGAGCAGAATGAGAGAGAGTGAAACCCAGAGAGAGAGAGCAGAATGAGAGAGAGTGAAACCCAGAGAGAGAGAGCAGAATGAGAGAGAGTGAAACCCAGAGAGAGAGAGCAGAATGAGAGAGAGTGAAACCCAGAGAGAGAGAGCAGAATGAGAGAGAGTGAAACCCAGAGAGAGAGAGAGCAGAATGAGAGAGAGTGAAACCCAGAGAGAGAGAGAGCAGAATGAGAGAGAGTGAAACCCAGAGAGAGAGAGAGCAGAATGAGAGAGAGTGAAACCCAGAGAGAGAGAGAGCAGAATGAGAGAGAGTGAAACCCAGAGAGAGAGAGAGCAGAATGAGAGAGAGTGAAACCCAGAGAGAGGGAGAGCAGAATGAGAGAGAGTGAAACCCAGAGAGAGAGAGAGCAGAATGAGAGAGAGAGTGAAACCCAGAGAGAGAGAGAGTGAAACCCAGAGAGAGAGAGAGCAGAATGAGAGAGAGTGAAACCCAGCGAGAGAGAGCAGAATGAGAGAGAGTGAAACCCAGAGAGAGAGAGAGAGAGCAGAATGAGTGAGAGTGAAACCCAGAGAGAGAGAGCAGAATGAGAGAGAGTGAAACCCAGAGAGAGAGAGCAGAATGAGAGAGAGTAAAACCCAGAGAGAGAGAGCAGAATGAGAGAGAGTAAAACCCAGAGAGAGAGCAGAATGAGAGAGAGTGAAACCCAGAGAGAGAGAGAGAGCAGAATGAGAGAGAGTGAAACCCAGAGAGAGAGAGCAGAATGAGAGAGAGTGAAACCCAGAGAGAGAGAGAGCAGAATGAGAGAGAGTGAAACCCAGAGAGAGAGAGCAGAATGAGAGAGAGTGAAACCCAGAGAGAGAGAGAGCAGAATGAGAGAGAGTGAAACCCAGAGAGAGAGAGAGAGAGAGCAGAATGAGAGAGAGTGAAACCCAGAGAGAGAGAGAGAGAGAGAGCAGAATGAGAGAGAGTGAAACCCAGAGAGAGAGAGAGAGCAGAATGAGAGAGAGTGAAACCCAGAGAGAGTGAAACCCAGAGAGAGAGAGCAGAATGAGAGAGAGTGAAACCCAGAGAGAGCAGAATGAGAGAGAGTGAAACCCAGAGAGAGAGACCAGAATGAGAGAGAGTGAAACCCAGAGAGAGAGAGAGAGCAGAATGAGAGAGAGTGAAACCCAGAGAGAGAGAGAGCAGAATGAGAGAGAGTGAAACCCAGAGAGAGGGAGAGCAGAATGAGAGAGAGTGAAACCCAGAGAGAGGGAGAGCAGAATGAGAGAGAGTGAAACCCAGAGAGAGAGAGAGCAGAATGAGAGAGAGTGAAACCCAGAGAGAGGGAGAGCAGAATGAGAGAGAGTGAAACCCAGAGAGAGAGAGAGAGCAGAATGAGAGAGAGTGAAACCCAGAGAGAGAGAGCAGAATGAGAGAGAGTGAAACCCAGAGAGAGAGAGCAGAATGAGAGAGAGTGAAACCCAGAGAGAGAGAGAGCAGAATGAGAGAGAGTGAAACCCAGAGAGAGAGAGAGCAGAATGAGAGAGAGTGAAACCCAGAGAGAGAGAGCAGAATGAGAGAGAGTGAAACCCAGAGAGAGAGAGCAGAATGAGAGAGAGTGAAACCCAGAGAGAGAGAGAGCAGAATGAGAGAGAGTGAAACCCAGAGAGAGAGAGCAGAATGAGAGAGAGTGAAACCCAGAGAGAGAGAGCAGAATGAGAGAGAGTGAAACCCAGAGAGAGAGAGAGCAGAATGAGAGAGAGTGAAACCCAGAGAGAGAGAGAGCAGAATGAGAGAGAGTGAAACCCAGAGAGAGGGAGAGCAGAATGAGAGAGAGTGAAACCCAGAGAGAGGGAGAGCAGAATGAGAGAGAGTGAAACCCAGAGAGAGAGAGAGCAGAATGAGAGAGAGTGAAACCCAGAGAGAGGGAGAGCAGAATGAGAGAGAGTGAAACCCAGAGAGAGAGAGAGAGCAGAATGAGAGAGAGTGAAACCCAGAGAGAGAGAGAGCAGAATGAGAGAGAGTGAAACCCAGAGAGAGAGAGCAGAATGAGAGAGAGTGAAACCCAGAGAGAGAGAGCAGAATGAGAGAGAGTGAAACCCAGAGAGAGAGAGAGCAGAATGAGAGAGAGTGAAACCCAGAGAGAGAGAGCAGAATGAGAGAGAGTGAAACCCAGAGAGAGAGAGCAGAATGAGAGAGAGTAGAACCCAGAGAGAGAGAGAGAGCAGAATGTGAGAGTGAAACCCAGAGAGAGAGAGAGCAGAATGAGAGAGAGTGAAACCCTGAGAGAGAGGGAGCAGAATGAGAGAGTGAAACCCAGAGAGAGAGAGAGCAGAATGAGAGAGAGTGAAACCCAGAGAGAGAGAGCAGAATGAGAGAGAGTGAAACCCAGAGAGAGAGAGCAGAATGAGAGAGAGTAAAACCCAGAGAGAGAGAGAGAGCAGAATGAGAGAGAGTGAAACCCAGAGAGAGAGAGAGCAGAATGAGAGAGAGTGAAACCCAGAGAGAGAGGGAGCAGAATGAGAGAGTGAAACCCAGAGAGAGAGAGAGTGCAGAATGAGAGAGAGTGAAACCCAGAGAGAGAGAGCAGAATGAGAGAGAGTGAAACCCAGAGAGAGAGAGCAGAATGAGAGAGTGAAACCCAGAGAGAGAGAGCAGAATGAGAGAGAGTGAAACCCAGAGAGAGAGAGCAGAATGAGAGAGAGTGAAACCCAGAGAGAGAGAGAGCAGAATGAGAGAGAGTGAAACCCAGAGAGAGAGAGCAGAATGAGAGAGAGTGAAACCCAGAGAGAGAGAGAGCAGAATGAGAGAGAGTGAAACCCAGAGAGAGAGAGCAGAATGAGAGAGAGTGAAACCCAGAGAGAGAGAGCAGAATGAGAGAGAGTAAAACCCAGAGAGAGAGAGAGAGCAGAATGAGAGAGAGTGAAACCCAGAGAGAGAGAGAGAGCAGAATGAGAGAGAGTGAAACCCAGAGAGAGAGGGAGCAGAATGAGAGAGTGAAACCCAGAGAGAGAGAGAGAGCAGAATGAGAGAGAGTGAAACCCAGAGAGAGAGAGAGCAGAATGAGAGAGAGTGAAACCCAGAGAGAGAGAGAGCAGAATGAGAGAGAGTGAAACCCAGAGAGAGAGAGAGCAGAATGAGAGAGAGTGAAACCCAGAGAGAGAGAGAGCAGAATGAGAGAGAGTGAAACCCAGAGAGAGAGAGAGAGAGCAGAATGAGAGAGTGTGAAACCCAGAGAGAGAGAGAGCAGAATGAGAGAGAGTGAAACCCAGAGAGAGAGAGCAGAATGAGAGAGAGTGAAACCCAGAGAGAGAGAGAGAGCAGAATGAGAGAGAGTGAAACCCAGAGAGAGAGAGCAGAATGAGAGAGAGTGAAACCCAGAGAGAGAGAGCAGAATGAGAGAGAGTGAAACCCAGAGAGAGAGAGAGCAGAATGAGAGAGAGTGAAACCCAGAGAGAGAGAGAGAGAGAGCAGAATGAGAGAGTGAAACCCAGAGAGAGAGAGCAGAATGAGAGAGAGTGAAACCCAGAGAGAGAGAGCAGAATGAGAGAGAGTGAAACCCAGAGAGAGAGAGAGCAGAATGAGAGAGAGTGAAACCCAGAGAGAGAGAGAGCAGAATGAGAGAGAATGAAACCCAGAGAGAGAGAGCAGAATGAGAGAGAGTGAAACCCAGAGAGAGAGAGAGCAGAATGAGAGAGAGTGAAACCCAGAGAGAGAGAGCAGAATGAGAGAGAGTGAAACCCAGAGAGAGAGAGAGTGAAACCCAGAGAGAGAGAGAGCAGAATGAGAGAGAGTGAAACCCAGAGAGAGAGAGAGCAGAATGAGAGAGAGTGAAACGCAGAGAGCGAGAGAGAGAGCAGAATGAGAGAGAGTGAAACCCAGAGAGAGAGAGAGAGCAGAATGAGAGAGAGTGAAACCCAGAGAGAGAGAGCAGAATGAGAGAGAGTGAAACCCAGAGAGAGAGAGAGCAGAATGAGAGAGAGTGAAACCCAGAGAGAGAGAGCAGAATGAGAGAGAGTGAAACCCAGAGAGAGAGAGAGAGCACAATGAGAGAGAGTGAAACCCAGAGAGAGAGAGCAGAATGAGAGAGAGTGAAACCCAGAGAGAGAGAGCAGAATGAGAGAGAGTGAAACCCAGAGAGAGAGAGCAGAATGAGAGAGAGTGAAACCCAGAGAGAGAGAGCAGAATGAGAGAGAGTGAAACCCAGAGAGAGAGAGAGCAGAATGAGAGAGATTGAAACCCAGAGAGAGAGAGAGAGAGAGAGCAGAATGAGAGAGAGTGAAACCCAGAGAGAGAGAGAGCAGAATGAGAGAGAGTGAAACCCAGAGAGAGAGTGAAACCCAGAGAGAGAGAGAGCAGAATGAGAGAGAGTGAAACCCTGAGCGAGAGAGAGAGAGAGCAGAATGAGAGAGAGTGAAACCCAGAGAGAGAGAGAGCAGAATGAGAGAGAGTGAAACCCAGAGAGAGAGAGAGCAGAATGAGAGAGAGTGAAACCCAGAGAGAGAGAGCAGAATGAGAGAGAGTGAAACCCAGAGAGAGAGAGAGCAGAATGAGAGAGAGTGAAACCCAGAGAGAGAGAGAGCAGAATGAGAGAGAGTGAAACCCAGAGAGAGAGAGAGCAGAATGAGAGAGTGAAACCCAGAGAGAGAGAGAGGGAGCAGAATGAGAGAGAGTGAAACCCAGAGAGAGAGAGAGAAAGCAGAATGAGAGAGAGTGAAACCCAGAGAGAGAGAGAGAGAGCAGAATGAGAGAGAGTGAAACCCAGAGAGAGAGAGAGAAAGCAGAATGAGAGAGAGTGAAACCCAGAGAGAGAGAGAGAGAGCAGAATGAGAGAGAGTGAAACCCAGAGAGAGAGAGAGTGAAACCCGGAGAGAGTGAAACCCAGAGAGAGAGAGAGCAGAATGACAGATTGAAACCCAGAGAGAGAGCAGAATGAGAGAGTGTAAAACCCAAAGAGAGAGAGCAGAATGACAGAGAGTGAAACCCAGAGAGAGAGAGCAGAATGAGAGAGAGTGAAACCCAGAGAGAGAGAGCAGAATGAGAGAGAGTGAAACCAAGAGAGAGAGAGAGCAGAATGAGAGAGTGTGAAACCCAGAGAGAGAGAGAGAGCAGAATGAGAGAGAGTGAAACCCAGAGAGAGAGAGAGCAGAATGAGAGAGAGTGAAACCCAGAGAGAGAGAGAGAGAGAGCAGAATGAGAGAGAGTGAAACCCAGAGAGAGAGAGAGTGCAGAATGAGAGAGAGTGAAACCCAGAGAGAGAGAGAGAGCAGAATGAGAGAGAGTGAAACCCAGAGAGAGAGAGAGCAGAATGAGAGAGAGTGAAACCCAGAGAGAGAGAGAGCAGAATGAGAGAGAGTGAAACCCAGAGAGAGAGAGAGAGCAGAATGAGAGAGAGTGAAACCCAGAGAGAGAGAGCAGAATGAGAGAGAGTGAAACCCAGAGAGAGAGAGCAGAATGAGAGAGTGAAACCCAGAGAGAGAGAGCAGAATGAGAGAGAGTGAAACCCAGAGAGAGAGAGAGAGCAGAATGAGAGAGAGTGAAACCCAGAGAGAGAGAGAGAGAGCAGAATGAGAGAGAGTGAAACCCAGAGAGAGAGAGAGAGAGCAGAATGAGAGAGAGTGGAACCCAGAGAGAGAGAGAGAGAGCAGAATGAGAGAGAGTGAAACCCAGAGAGAGAGAGAGCAGAATGAGAGAGAGTGAAACCCAGAGAGAGAGAGAGAGAGCAGAATGAGAGAGAGTGAAACCCAGAGAGAGAGAGAGCAGAATGAGAGAGAGTGAAACCCAGAGAGAGAGAGAGAGAGCAGAATGAGAGCGAGTGAAACCCAGAGAGAGAGAGCAGAATGAGAGAGAGTGAAACCCAGAGAGAGAGAGAGCAGAATGAGAGAGTGAAACCCAGAGAGAGAGAGAGAGAGCAGAATGAGGGAGAGTAAAACCCAGAGAGAGAGAGCAGAATGAGAGAGAGTGAAACCCAGAGAGAGAGAGAGCAGAATGAGAGAGAGTGAAACCCAGAGAGAGAGAGCAGAATGAGAGAGAGTGAAACCCAGAGAGAGAGAGCAGAATGAGAGAGAGTGAAACCCAGAGAGAGAGAGAGCAGAATGAGAGAGAGTGAAACCCAGAGAGAGAGAGAGAGAGAGCAGAATGAGAGAGAGTGAAACCCAGAGAGAGAGAGCAGAATGAGAGAGAGTGAAACCCAGAGAGAGAGAGCAGAATGAGAGAGAGTGAAACCCAGAGAGAGAGAGAGCAGAATGAGAGAGAGTGAAACCCTGAGAGAGAGGGAGCAGAATGAGAGAGTGAAACCCAGAGAGAGAGAGAGCAGAATGAGAGAGAGTGAAACCCAGAGAGAGAGAGCAGAATGAGAGAGAGTGAAACCCAGAGAGAGAGAGAGGGAGCAGAATGAGAGTGAGTGAAACCCAGAGAGAGAGAGCAGAATGAGAGAGAGTGAAACCCAGAGAGAGAGAGAGCAGAATGAGAGAGAGTGAAACCCAGAGAGAGAGAGAGCAGAATGAGAGAGAGTGAAACCCAGAGAGAGAGAGAGCAGAATGAGTGAGAGTGAAACCCAGAGAGCGAGAGAGAGAGCAGAATGAGAGAGAGTGAAACCCAGAGAGAGAGAGAGAGCAGAATGAGAGAGAGTGAAACCCAGAGAGAGAGAGAGCAGAATGAGAGAGAGTGAAACCCAGAGAGAGAGAGAGCAGAATGAGAGAGAGAGTGAAACCCAGAGAGAGAGAGCAGAATGAGAGAGAGTGAAACCCAGAGAGAGAGAGAGAGCACAATGAGAGAGAGTGAAACCCAGAGAGAGAGAGTAGAATGAGAGAGAGTGAAACCCAGAGAGAGAGAGCAGAATGAGAGAGAGTGAAACCCAGAGAGAGAGAGCAGAATGAGAGAGAGTGAAACCCAGAGAGAGAGAGCAGAATGAGAGAGAGTGAAACCCAGAGAGAGAGAGAGCAGAATGAGAGAGATTGAAACCCAGAGAGAGAGAGAGCAGAATGAGAGAGAGTGCAACACAGAGAGAGAGAGAGCAGAATGAGAGAGAGTGAAACCCAGAGAGAGAGTGAATCCCAGAGAGAGAGAGAGCAGATGAGAGAGAGTGAAACCCTGAGAGAGAGAGAGAGAGCAGAATGAGAGAGAGTGAAACCCAGAGAGAGAGAGAGCAGAATGAGAGAGAGTGAAACCCAGAGAGAGAGAGCAGAATGAGAGAGAGTGAAACCCAGAGAGAGAGAGTGCAGAATGAGAGAGAGTGAAACCCAGAGAGAGAGAGAGCAGAATGAGAGAGAGTGAAACCCAGAGAGAGAGAGAGCAGAATGAGAGAGTGAAACCCAGAGAGAGAGAGAGAGAGCAGAATGAGAGAGAGTGAAACCCAGAGAGAGAGAGAGAAAGCAGAATGAGAGAGAGTGAAACCCAGAGAGAGAGAGAGAGAGCAGAATGAGAGAGAGTGAAACCCAGAGAGAGAGAGAGAAAGCAGAATGAGAGAGAGTGAAACCCAGAGAGAGAGAGAGAGCAGAATGAGAGAGAGTGAATCCCAGAGAGAGAGAGAGAGAGCAGAATGAGAAAGAGTGAAACCCAGAGAGAGAGAGAGTGAAACCCAGAGAGAGAGAGCAGAATGAGAGAGAGTGAAACCCAGAGAGAGAGAGCAGAATGACAGAGTGAAACCCAGAGAGAGAGCAGAATGAGAGAGTGTAAAACCCAAAGAGAGAGAGCAGAATGACAGAGAGTGAAACCCAGAGAGAGAGAGCAGAATGAGAGAGAGTGAAACCCAGAGAGAGAGAGCAGAATGAGAGAGAGTGAAACCAAGAGAGAGAGAGAGCAGAATGAGAGAGAGTGAAACCCAGAGAGAGAGAGAGAGAGCAGAATGAGAGAGTGTGAAACCCAGAGAGAGAGAGAGCAGAATGAGAGAGAGTGAAACCCAGAGAGAGAGAGAGAGAGAGCAGAATGAGAGAGAGTGAAACCTAGAGAGAGAGAGAGCAGAATGAGAGAGTGAAACCCAGAGAGAGAGAGAGCAGAATGAGTGTAAAACTGAAAGAGAGAGAGCAGAATGACAGAGAGTGAAACCCAGAGAGAGAGAGCAGAATGACAGAGAGTGAAACCCAGAGAGAGAGAGAGAGAGCAGAATGAGAGTGAAACCCAGAGAGAGAGAGAGCAGAATGACAGAGTGAAACCCAGAGAGAGAGCAGAATGAGAGAGTGTAAAACCCAAAGAGAGAGAGCAGAATGACAGAGAGTGAAACCCACAGAGAGAGAGCAGAATGAGAGAGAGTGAAACCCAGAGAGAGAGAGCAGAATGAGAGAGAGTGAAACCCAGAGAGAGAGAGAGAGAGCAGAATGACAGAGTGAAACCCAGAGAGAGAGAGAGAGCAGAATGAGAGAGAGTGAATCCCAGAGAGAGAGAGAGAGAGAGCAGAATGACAGAGTGAAACCCAGAGAGAGAGAGAGCAGAATGAGAGAGTGAAACCCAGAGAGAGAGAGCAGAATGACAGAGAGTGAAACCCAGAGAGAGAGAGAGCAGAATGAGAGAGAGTGAAACCCAGAGAGAGAGAGAGCAGAATGACAGAGAGTGAAACCCAGAGAGAGAGAGAGCAGAATGACAGAGAGTGAAACCCAGAGAGAGAGAGCAGAATGAGAGAGAGTGAAACCCAGAGAGAGAGAGCAGAATGACAGAGAGTGAAACCCAGAGAGAGAGAGAGCAGAATGACAGAGAGTGAAACCCAGAGAGAGAGAGCAGAATGACAGAGAGTGAAACCCAGAGAGAGAGAGCAGAATGACAGAGAGTAAAACCCAGAGATGGAGAGAGCAGAATGACAGGGTGTAAAACCCAGAGAGAGCCGAGCGACAGAGAGAGAGAGAGCGGAGCGACAGAGAGAGAGAGAGCAGAATGAGAGAGAGTAAAACTCAGAGAGAGAGAGAGCAGAATGAGAGAGTGAAACCCAGAGAGAGAGAGAGAGCAGAATGAGAGTGAAACCCAGAGAGAGAGAGCAGAATGACAGAGAGTGAAACCCAGAGAGAGAGAGCAGAATGACAGAGAGTAAAACCCAGAGATAGAGAGAGCAGAATGACAGGGTGTAAAACCCAGAGAGAGCCGAGCGACAGAGAGAGAGAGAGCGGAGCGACAGAGAGAGAGAGCGGAGCGAGAGAGAGAGAGAGCGGAGCGACAGAGAGAACGGAGCGACAGAGAGGGAGAGAGCAGAGCGACAGAGAGCCGAGCGAGGGGGGGAGAGAGAGCCGAGCGAGGGGGGGAGAGAGAGCAGAGCGAGGGGGGGAGAGAGAGCAGAGCGAGGGGGGGAGAGAGAGCGGAGCGACGGGGTGAGAGAGAGCCGAGCGAGGGGGGGAGAGAGAGCCGAGCGAGGGGGGGAGAGAGAGCAGAGCGAGGGGGGGAGAGAGAGCAGAGCGAGGGGGGGAGAGAGAGCGGAGCGACGGGGTGAGAGAGAGCGGAGCGACGGGGGGAGAAAGAGCGGAGCGAGGGGGTGAGAGAGAGCGGAGCGACGGGGTGAGAGAGAGCGGAGCGACGGGGTGAGAGAGAGCAGAGCGAGGGGGGGAGTGAGAGCAGAGCGACGGGGTGAGAGAGAGCAGAGCGAGGGGGGGAGAGAGAGCGGAGCGACGGGGTGAGAGAGAGCAGAGCGAGGGGGGGAGAGAGAGCGGAGCGACGGGGTGAGAGAGAGCAGAGCGAGGGGGGGAGAGAGAGCGGAGCGACGGGGTGAGAGAGAGCAGAGCGAGGGGGGGAGAGAGAGCGGAGCGACGGGGTGAGAGAGAGCAGAGCGAGGGGGGGAGAGAGAGCGGAGCGACGGGGTGAGAGAGAGCAGAGCGAGACGGGGAGAGAGCGCGGAGTGACGGGGAGAGAGCGGAATGAGAGTGTGTGGCATGGTGGAGAGAGCACGCACAATGGCAGATGGAAACTCTTGGCTGAGTTTGTGCTGCTTTTTTAGACTGTGGACCACACTTTAGATCAGATTCATTGTGATGGAAAGCAGAGTGATGTGGTACTGATTCGCCGCTTTGGATTTACCCTGTTTTCTGTGGGCTGGATAGTCTTGAAGAGTTTGCCAGGTTGCTGGCCCCATCGCTCTTTAACCCTTTATGCACTCTGAGTGAACATATATAACCATCTTATTTCTGAAAATTCCATTATCCCTTGGTGTGAGGGAGAATGTTCCAGATTTCCGCTGCCTTTCCTTGGAAGAATGGGTCATCCAGCTTGTCTGCAGGGTCAGGGAAGTGCATATGGTTAGGCTTCTCCCCAATCCAATCCTGCATTTTGGTTGGATCTTCAGTGAACAAAGAAAATTACAGCACAGGAACAGGTCCTTCGGCCCTCCAAGCCTGCACCGACCATGCTGCCCGACTGAACTAAAACCCCCTACCCTTCCGGGGACCATATCCCTCTATCCCCATCCTATTCATGTATTTGTCCAGACGCCCCTTAAAAGTCACTATCGTATCCGCTTCCACTACCTCCCCCGGCAGCGAGTTCCAGGCACCCTCCACCCTCTGTGTAAAAAATCTGCCTCGTACATCTCCTTTAAACCTTGCCCCTCGCACCTTAAACCTGTGTCCCCAAGTAATTGACTCTTCAACCCTGGGAAAAAGCTTCTGACTATCCACTCTGTCCATGCCTCTCATAATCTTGTAGACTTCTATCAGGTCTCCCCTCAACGTCCGTCGCTCCAGTGAGAACAAACCAAGTTTCTCCAACCTCTCCTCATAGCTAATGCCCTCCATACCAGGCAACATCCTGGTAAATCTTTTCTGTACCCTCTCCAAAGCCTCCACATCCTTCTGGTAATGTGGCGACCAGAATTGAACACTATATTCCAAGTGCGGCCTAACTAAGGTTCTATAAAGCTGCAACATGACTTGCCAATTTTTAAACTCAATGCCCCGGCCGATGAAGGCAAGCATCTCCACCTGCATTGCCACTTTCAGTGACCTGTGTACCTGTACACCCAGATCCCTTTGCCTATCAATACTCCTAAGGGTTCTGCCATTTACTGTACATTTCCTCTCTGTATTAGACCTTCCAAAATGCATTACCTCACATTTGTCCGGATTAAACTCCATCTGCCATCTTTCTGCCCAAGTCTCCAACTGATCTATATCCTGCTGTATCCTCTGATGGTCCTCATCGCTATCCGCAAATCCACCAACCTTTGTGTCATCCGCAAACTTACTAATCAATCCAGTTACATTTTCCTCCAAATCATTTATATATATTACAAACAGCAAAGGTTCCAGCACTGATCCCTGAGGAATGCCACTTGTCACAGCCCTCCATTCAGAAACGCACCCTTCCACTGCTACCCTCTGTCTTCTTTGACTGAGCCAGTTTTGTATCCACCTTGCCAGCTCACCTCTGATCCCATGTGACTTCACCTTCTGCACCAGACTGCCATGAGGGACCTTGTCAAAGGCCTTACTGAAGTCCATGTAGACAACATCCACTGCCCTACCCTCATCAATCATCTTCGTCACTTCCTCAAAAAACTCGATCAAGTTAGTGAGACACGACCTCCCCTTCACAAAACCATGTTGCCTCTCACTAATACGTCCACTTATTTCCAAGTGGGAATAAATCCTGTGTCGAAGAATCCTCTCCAATAATTTCCCTACCACTGATGTAAGGCTCACCGGCCTGTAATCACCTGGATTATTCTTGCTACCCTTTTTAAACAAAGGAACAACATTGGCTCTTCTCCAATCCTCTGGGACCTCCCCTGCAGCCAGTGCAGCTGCAGCTGCCCTGGAACAAAGAACAAAGAACAGTACAGCACAGGAAACAGGCCCTTCGGCCCTCCAAGCCTGTGCCGCTCCTTGGTCCAACTAGACCAATCGTTTGTATCCCTCCATTCCCAGGCTGCTCATGTGACTATCCAGGTAAGTCTTAAACGATGCCAGCGTGTCTGCCTCCACCACCCTACTTGGCAGTGCATTCCAGGCCCCCACCACCCTCTGTGTAAAAAACGTCCCTCTGATGTCTGAGTTATACTTCGCCCCTCTCAGCTTGAGCCCGTGACCCCTCGTGATCGTCACCTCCGACCTGGGAAAAAGCTTCCCACTGTTCACCCTATCTATACCCTTCATAATCTTGTATACCTCTATTAGATCTCCCCTCATTCTCCGTCTTTCCAAGGAGAACAACCCCAGTCTACCCAATCTCTCCTCATAGCTAAGACCCTCCATACCAGGCAACATCCTGGTAAACCTTCTCTGCACTCTCTCCAATGCCTCCACGTCCTTCTGGTAGTGCGGCGACCAGAACTGGACGCAGTACTCCAAATGTGGCCTAACCAGCGTTCTATACAGCTGCATCATCAGACTCCAGCTTTTATACTCTATACCCCGTCCTATAAAGGCAAGCATACCATATGCCTTCTTCACCACCTTCTCCACCTGTGTTGCCACCTTCAAGGATTTGTGGACTTGCACACCTAGATCCCTCTGTGTTTCTATACTCCTGATGACTCTGCCATTTATTGTATAACTCCTCCCGACATTATTTCTTCCATAGCAGCAGAACCTGTCCCACAACCATTCCAGCTCCGAGCTCTGTCTGTCTGGCTGTTTCCCAGGCAGTCATGATGTGGAGATGCCGGCGTTGGACTGGGGTAAGCACAGTAAGAAGTCTCACAACACCATGTTAAAGTCCAACAGGTTTATTTGGTAGCAAATACCATAAGCTTTTGGAGCACTGCTCCTTCATCAGATGGAGTGGAAATGTGCTCTCAAACAGGGCACAGAGACACAACATCAAGTTACAGAATACTGATTAGAACGCGAACCCCTACAGCCAGCCAGGTCCTTTAAGACGTTCTTCCTGTGTTTCCCAGGCCACAGTGACAGGGGTAAGACGGTTGTTTGGCTAAAGCATCCTTGTTAATGAAGGCTCGAAGCAGCTGGAGTGAATTCTCAATCTTGTGTATGGTCTTTGCAGGAATTAGGACTTTACCTCCCGGAGGCTCCAGCAGACAGTGATGATGAGAACGAGGGAGCAGCACAAAGCAGTCGCCACTCAATACCCATGGACCCAGGTAAAGACTGAGATAGCTGGCAGCGGAGGGGGGAATACAGGCTTCTAATCACCCTGGGGGAGAGAGAGAGCGTAGTGAATTGGAAATCAGCCCGAGAGGGAAGGATGGGGTGGATGCAGAAAGTGCATTCAGGTAATCAGCCGGAGAAGCTGTGGTCCATGCTAATTCAGCCGAGAAATAGCTGATAGAGAGAGAGAGTTATCACAGGTTATCACAGGTAATCACAAAGAGAGAGGGAGTTGTCACAGGGAATCACAGAGAGGGAGAGTTGTCACAGGTTATCACAGGTAATCACAGAGAGAGAGGGAGTTGTCACAGGGAATCACAGAGAGGGAGAGCTGTCACACAGAGAGAGAGAGAGTTGTCACAGGGAGTCACAGAGAGAGAGGGAGTTGTGACAGGGAATCACAGAGAGAGAGAGAGAGTTGTCACGGAGTCAGAGAGAGAGAGGGAGTTGTCACAGGGAGTCAGAGAGAGAGAGAGGGAGTTGTGACAGGGAATCACAGAGAGAGAGAGAGGGAGTTGTCACAGGGAGTCACAGAGAGAGAGGGAGTTGTCACTGGGAGTCACAGAGAGAGGGAGAGGGAGTTGCCACAGGGAGTCACAGAGAGAGAGAGAGGGAGTTGTCACTGGGAGTCACAGAGAGAGAGAGAGGGAGTTGTCACTGGGAGTCACAGAGAGAGAGAGGGAGTTGTCACAGTGAGTCACAGAGAGAGAGAGAGAGGGAGTTGTCTCAGGGAGTCACAGAGAGAGAGAGAGAGAGGGAGTTGTCACTGGGAGTCACAGAGAGAGAGAGGGAGTTGTCACAGAGAGAGAGGGAGTTGTCGCAGGGAGTCACAGAGAGAGAGAGGGAGTTGTCACAGGGAGTCACAGAGAGAGAGAGGGAGTTGTCACAGGGAGTGACAGAGAGGGAGAGGGAGTTGTCACAGGGAGTCACAGAGTGGGAGAGGGAGTTGTCACAGGGAGTGACAGAGAGAGAGGGAGTTGTCACAGAGAGAGAGAGGGAGTTGTCACAGAGAGAGAGAGGGGGTTGTCACAGAGAGAGAGAGGGAGTTGTCACAGGGAGTCACAGAGAGAGAGAGGGAGTTGTCACAGAGTCACAGAGAGGGAGAGGGAGTTGTCGCAGGGGGTCACAGAGAGAGGGAGAGGGAGTTGTCGCAGGGGGTCACAGAGAGAGAGAGGGAGTTGTCACAGAGTCACAGAGAGGGAGAGGGAGTTGTCGCAGGGGGTCACAGAGAGAGGGAGAGGGAGCTGTCGCAGGGGGTCACAGAGAGAGAGAGGGAGTTGTCACAGGGAGTCACAGAGAGAGAGAGGGAGTCGTCACAGGGAGTCACAGAGAGAGAGAGGGCGTTGTCACAGGGAGTCACAGAGAGAGAGAGGGAGTTGTCACAGGGAGTAACAGAGAGAGAGAGGGAGTCGTCACAGGGAGTCACAGAGAGAGAGAGGGCGTTGTCACAGGGAGTCACGGAGAGAGAGAGGGAGTTGTCACAGAGAGAGAGAGGGAGTTGTCACAGGGAGTCACAGAGAGGGAGAGGGAGTTGTCACAGGGAGTCACAGAGAGAGAGAGGGAGTTGTCACTGGGAGTCAGAGAGAGAGGGAGTTGTCACAGGGAGTCACAGAGAGAGAGAGAGAGTTGTCACAGAGAGAGAGAGGGAGTTGTCACAGGGAGTCACAGAGAGAGGGAGGGAGTTGTCACAGGGAGTCACAGAGAGAGAGAGGGAGTTGTCACAGAGAGAGAGAGGGAGTTGTCACAGGGAGTCACAGAGAGGGAGAGGGAGTTGTCACAGGGAGTCACAGAGAGGGAGAGGGAGTTGTCACAGGGAGTGACAGAGAGTGAGAGGGAGTTGTCACAGAGAGAGAGAGGGAGTTGTCACAGAGAGAGAGAGGGAGTTGTCACAGGGAGTCACAGAGAGGGAGAGGGAGTTGTCACAGGGAGTCACAGAGAGGGAGAGGGAGTTGTCACAGGGAGTGACAGAGAGAGAGAGGGAGTTGTCACAGAGAGAGAGAGGGAGTTGTCACAGGGAGTCACAGAGAGGGAGAGGGAGTTGTCACGGAGTCACAGAGAGGGAGAGGGAGTTGTCACAGGGAGTGACAGAGAGGGAGAGGGAGTTGTCACAGGGAGTCACAGAGAGGGAGAGGGAGTTGTAACAGAGAGAGAGAGGGAGTTGTCACAGGGAATCACAGAGAGAGAGGGAGAGGGAGTTGTCACAGGGAGTCACAGAGAGAGGGAGTTGTCACAGGGAGTCACAGAGAGAGAGGGAGAGGGAGTTGCCACAGGGAGTCACAGAGAGAGAGAGAGGGAGTTGTCACAGGGAGTCACAGAGAGAGAGAGGGAGAGGGAGTTGCCACAGGGAGTCACAGAGAGAGAGAGAGGGAGTTGTCACAGGGAGTCACAGAGAGAGAGAGAGGGAGTTGTCACAGGGAGTCACAGAGAGAGAGAGGGAGTTGTCACAGAGAGAGAGAGGGAGTTGTCACAGAGAGAGAGAGGGAGTTGTCACTGGGAGTCATAGAGAGGGAGAGGGAGTTGTCGCAGGGGGTCACAGAGAGAGGGAGAGGGAGTTGTCACAGGGAGTCACAGAGAGAGAGAGAGGGAGTTGTCACAGGGAGTCACAGAGAGAGAGAGGGAGTTGTCACAGGGAGTCACAGAGAGAGAGAGGGAGTTGTCACAGGGAGTCACAGAGAGAGAGAGAGGGAGTTGTCACAGAGAGAGAGAGGGAGTTGTCGCAGGGGGTCACAGAGAGACAGAGGGAGTTGTCACAGGGAGTCACAGAGAGAGAGAGAGGGAGTTGTCACAGGGAGTCACAGAGAGAGGGAGAGGGAGTTGTCACAGGGAGTCACAGAGAGAGAGAGGGAGTTGTCACAGGGGGTCACAGAGAGAGGGAGAGGGAGTTGTCACAGGGAGTCACAGAGAGAGAGAGGGAGTTGTCACGGAGTCACAGAGAGAGAGAGATGGAGTTGTCACAGGGAATCGCAGAGAGAGAGAGGGAGTTGTCACAGAGAGAGAGAGGGAGTTGTCACAGGGAGTCACAGAGAGAGAGAGAGGGAGTTGTCACAGGGAGTCACAGAGAGAGAGAGGGAGTTGTCACAGGGAGTCACAGAGAGAGAGAGGGAGTTGTCACAGGGAGTCACGGAGAGAGAGAGGCCGTTGTCACAGGGAGTCACAGAGAGGGAGAGGAAGTTGTCACAGGGAGTCACAGAGAGAGGGAGGGAGTTGTCACAGGGAGTCACAGAGAGGGAGAGGGAGTTGTCACAGGGAGTCACAGAGAGAGAGGGAGTTGTCACAGAGAGAGGGAGAGGGAGTTGTCACAGAGAGAGAGAGGGAGTTGTCACAGGGAGTCACAGAGAGAGAGAGGGAGTTGTCACAGGGAGTCACAGAGTGGGAGTTGTCACAGGGGGTCACAGAGAGAGAGAGGGAGTTGTCACAGGGAGTCACAGAGAGAGAGAGGGAGTTGTCACAGAGAGAGGGAGAGGGAGTTGTCCCAGGGAGTCACAGAGAGAGAGAGGGAGTTGTCACAGAGAGAGGGAGAGGGAGTTGTCGCAGGGAGTCACAGAGAGGGAGAGGGAGTTGTCACAGGGAGTCACAGAGAGGGAGAGGGAGTTGTCACAGGGAGTCACAGAGAGGGAGAGGGAGTTGTCACAGGGAGTCACAGAGAGAGAGAGGGAGTTGTCACAGGGAGTCACAGAGAGGGAGAGGGAGTTGTCACAGGGAGTCACAGAGAGGGAGAGAGGGAGTTGTCACAGGGAGTCACAGAGAGGGAGAGGGAGTTGTCACAGGGAGTCACAGAGAGAGAGAGGGAGTTGTCACAGGGAGTCACAGAGAGGGAGAGGGAGTTGTCACAGGGAGTCACAGAGAGGGAGAGGGAGTTGTCACAGGGAGTCACAGAGAGGGAGAGGGAGTTGTCACAGGGAGTCACAGAGAGAGAGAGGGAGTTGTCACAGGGAGTCACAGAGAGGGAGAGGGAGTTGTCACAGGGAGTGACAGAGAGAGGGAGAGGGAGTTGTCACAGGGAGTGACAGAGAGAGAGAGGGAGTTGTCACAGGGAGTCACAGAGAGAGGGAGAGGGAGTTGTCACAGAGAGAGAGAGAGGGAGTTGTCACAGGGAGTCACAGAGAGAGAGAGGGAGTTGTCACAGAGAGTCACAGAGAGAGAGAGGGAGTTGTCACAGAGAGAGAGAGGGAGTTGTCGCAGGGGAGAGAGAGAGGGAGTTGTCGCAGGGAGTCACAGAGAGAGGGAGGGAGTTGTCACAGAGAGAGAGAGAGGGAGTTGTCGCAGGGAGTCACAGAGAGGGAGAGGGAGTTGTCACAGAGAGTCACAGAGAGAGAGAGGGAGTTGTCACAGAGAGAGAGAGAGGGAGTTGTCGCAGGGAGTCACAGAGAGAGGGAGAGGGAGTTGTCACAGGGAGTCACAGAGAGAGAGGGAGAGGGAGTTGTCGCAGGGAGTCACAGAGAGAGAGAGGGAGTTGTCACAGGGAGTCAGAGGGAGAGAGGGAGTTGTCACAGAGAGAGGGAGAGGGAGTTGTCACAGGGGGTCACAGAGAGGGAGAGGGAGTTGTCACAGGGAGTCACAAAGGGAGAGGGAGTTGTCGCAGCGAGTCACAGAGAGAGAGAGGGAGTTGTCACAGGGAGTCACAGAGGGAGAGAGGGAGTTGTCACAGAGAGAGGGAGAGGGAGTTGTCACAGGGGGTCACAGAGAGAGGGAGAGGGAGTTGTCACAGGGAGTCACAAAGAGAGAGAGAGGGAGTTGTCACAGGGAATCGCAGAGAGAGAGAGGGAGTTGTCACAGAGAGAGAGAGGGAGTTGTCACAGGGAGTCACAGAGAGAGAGAGGGAGTTGTCACAGGGAGTCACAGAGAGAGAGAGGGAGTTGTCACAGGGAGTCACAGAGAGAGAGAGGCCATTGTCACAGGGAGTCACAGAGAGAGGGAGGGAGTTGTCACAGGGAGTCACAGAGGGAGAGGGAGTTGTCACAGAGAGGGAGAGGGAGTTGTCACAGGGAGTCACAGAGAGAGAGAGGGAGTTGTCACAGGGAGTCACAGAGAGGGAGTTGTCACAGGGGGTCACAGAGAGAGAGTGTGAGTTGTCACAGGGAGTCACAGAGAGAGAGAGGGAGTTGTCACAGGGAGTCACAGAGAGAGAGAGGGAGTTGTCACAGAGAGAGGGAGAGGGAGTTGTCGCAGGGAGTCACAGAGAGAGAGAGGGAGTTGTCACAGAGAGAGGGAGAGGGAGTTGTCGCAGGGAGTCACAGAGAGGGAGAGGGAGTTGTCACAGGGAGTCACAGAGAGGGAGAGGGAGTTGTCACAGGGAGTCACAGAGAGGGAGAGGGAGTTGTCACAGGGAGTCACAGAGAGAGAGAGGGAGTTGTCACAGGGAGTCACAGAGAGGGAGAGAGAGTTGTCACAGAGAGGGAGAGGGAGTTGTCACAGGGGGTCACAGAGAGAGGGAGAGGGAGTTGTCACAGAGAGAGAGAGGGCGATGTCACAGGGAGTCACAGAGAGAGAGAGGGAGTTGTCACAGGGAGTCACAGAGAGGGAGTTGTCACAGGGGGTCACAGAGAGAGAGTGGGAGTTGTCACTGGGAGTCACAGAGAGAGAGAGGGAGTTGTCACAGGGAGTCACAGAGAGAGAGAGGGAGTTGTCACAGGGAGTCACAGAGAGAGAGAGGGAGTTGTCACAGAGAGAGGGAGAGGGAGTTGTCGCAGGGAGTCACAGAGAGAGAGAGGGAGTTGTCACAGAGAGAGAGAGGGAGTTGTCACAGAGAGAGAGAGGGAGTTGTCACAGAGAGAGAGAGGGAGTTGTCACAGAGAGAGAGAGGGAGTTGTCACAGGGAGTCACAGAGAGAGAGAGGGAGTTGTCACAGAGAGGGAGAGGGAGTTGTCGCAGGGAGTCACAGAGAGAGAGAGGGAGTTGTCACAGGGAGTCACAGAGAGAGAGAGGGAGTTGTCACAGGGAGTCACAGAGAGGGAGAGGGAGTTGTCACAGGGAGTGACAGAGAGAGGGAGAGGGAGTTGTCACAGGGAGTGACAGAGAGAGGGAGAGGGAGTTGTCACAGGGAGTGACAGAGAGAGAGAGGGAGTTGTCACAGGGAGTCACAGAGAGAGGGAGAGGGAGTTGTCACAGAGAGAGAGAGGGAGTTGTCACAGGGAGTCACAGAGAGGGAGAGGGAGTTGTCACAGGGAGTGACAGAGAGAGGGAGAGGGAGTTGTCACAGGGAGTGACAGAGAGAGAGAGGGAGTTGTCACAGGGAGTCACAGAGAGAGGGAGAGGGAGTTGTCACAGAGAGAGAGAGAGAGAGAGGGAGTTGTCACAGGGAGTCACAGAGAGAGAGAGGGAGTTGTCACAGGGAGTCACAGAGAGAGAGAGGGAGTTGTCACAGAGAGGGAGAGGGAGTTGTCACAGGGAGTCACAGAGAGAGAGAGGGAGTTGTCACTGGGAGTCACAGAGAGGGAGAGGGAGTTGTCACAGGGAGTCACAGAGAGAGAGAGGGAGTTGTCACAGAGAGTCACAGAGAGAGAGAGGGAGTTGTCACAGAGAGTCACAGAGAGAGAGAGAGAGTTGTCACAGAGAGAGGGAGTTGTCGCAGGGAGTGACAGAGAGAGAGAGGGAGTTGTCACAGAGAGAGAGAGTTGTCACAGAGAGAGAGAGGGAGTTGTCACAGGGAGTCAGAGAGAGAGAGAGAGAGGGAGTTGTCACAGGGAGTCACAGAGAGAGAGAGGGAGTTGTCACAGGGAGTCACAGAGAGAGAGAGGGAGCTGTCACAGAGAGTCACAGAGAGAGAGAGAGAGAGTTGTCACAGAGAGGGAGAGGGAGTTGTCACGGAGTCACAGAGAGAGAGAGGGAGTTGTCACAGGGAGTCACAGAGAGAGAGAGGGAGTTGTCACAGGGAGTCACAGAGAGAGAGAGGGAGTTGTCACAGAGAGTCACAGAGAGGGAGAGGGAGTTGTCACAGGGAGTCACAGAGAGAGAGAGGGAGTTGTCACAGAGAGTCACAGAGAGAGAGAGAGAGTTGTCACAGAGAGAGAGAGGGAGTTGTCACAGGGGGTCACAGAGAGAGGGAGTCGGAGTTGTCACGGGGTCACAGAGAGGGAGAGGGAGTTGTCACAGGGAGTCTCAGAGAGGGAGAGGGAGTTGTCACAGGGAGTCACAGAGAGAGAGGGGGAGTTGTCACAGAGAGAGAGAGAGGGAGTTGTCGCAGGGAGTCACAGAGAGGGAGAGGGAGAGGGAGTTGTCGCAGGGGGTCACAGAGAGAGGGAGTGGGAGTTGTCACAGGGGGTCACAGAGAGAGGGAGTGGGAGTTGTCACAGGGGGTCACAGAGAGAGGGAGTGGGAGTTGTCACAGGGAGTCACAGAGAGAGGGAGAGGGAGTTGTCACAGGGAGTCACAGAGGGAGAGGGAGTTGTCGCAGGGAGTCACAGAGAGAGAGAGGGAGTTGTCACAGAGAGAGGGAGAGGGAGTTGTCGCAGGGAGTCACAGAGAGGGAGAGGGAGTTGTCACAGGGAGTCACAGAGAGGGAGAGGGAGTTGTCACAGGGAGTCACAGAGAGGGAGAGGGAGTTGTCACAGGGAGTCACAGAGAGAGAGAGGGAGTTGTCACAGGGAGTCACAGAGAGAGAGAGGGAGTTGTCACAGAGAGGGAGAGGGAGTTGTCACAGGGGGTCACAGAGAGAGGGAGAGGGAGTTGTCACAGAGAGAGAGAGGGCGATGTCACAGGGAGTCACAGAGAGAGAGAGGGAGTTGTCACAGGGAGTCACAGAGAGGGAGTTGTCACAGGGGGTCACAGAGAGAGAGTGGGAGTTGTCACTGGGAGTCACAGAGAGAGAGAGGGAGTTGTCACAGGGAGTCACAGAGAGGGAGTTGTCACAGGGAGTCACAGAGAGAGAGAGGGAGTTGTCACAGAGAGAGGGAGAGGGAGTTGTCGCAGGGAGTCACAGAGAGAGAGAGGGAGTTGTCACAGAGAGAGAGAGGGAGTTGTCACAGAGAGAGAGAGGGAGTTGTCACAGAGAGAGAGAGGGAGTTGTCACAGAGAGAGAGAGGGAGTTGTCACAGAGAGAGAGAGGGAGTTGTCACAGGGAGTCACAGAGAGAGAGAGGGAGTTGTCACAGAGAGGGAGAGGGAGTTGTCGCAGGGAGTCACAGAGAGAGAGAGGGAGTTGTCACAGGGAGTCACAGAGAGAGAGAGGGAGTTGTCACAGGGAGTCACAGAGAGGGAGAGGGAGTTGTCACGGAGTGACAGAGAGAGGGAGAGGGAGTTGTCACAGGGAGTGACAGAGAGAGGGAGAGGGAGTTGTCACAGGGAGTGACAGAGAGAGAGAGGGAGTTGTCACAGGGAGTCACAGAGAGAGGGAGAGGGAGTTGTCACAGAGAGAGGGAGTTGTCACAGAGAGGGAGAGGGAGTTGTCACAGGGAGTGACAGAGAGAGGGAGAGGGAGTTGTCACAGGGAGTGAGAGAGAGAGGGAGTTGTCACAGGGAGTGACAGAGAGAGAGAGGGAGTTGTCACAGGGAGTCACAGAGAGAGGGAGAGGGAGTTGTCACAGAGAGAGAGAGAGAGAGAGGGAGTTGTCACAGGGAGTCACAGAGAGAGAGAGGGAGTTGTCACAGGGAGTCACAGAGAGAGAGAGGGAGTTGTCACAGAGAGGGAGAGAGAGTTGTCACAGAGAGAGGGAGTTGTCGCAGGGAGTGACAGAGAGAGAGAGAGGGAGTTGTCACAGAGAGAGAGAGTTGTCACAGAGAGAGAGAGGGAGTTGTCACAGGGAGTCAGAGAGAGAGAGAGAGAGGGAGTTGTCACAGGGAGTCACAGAGAGAGAGAGGGAGTTGTCACAGGGAGTCACAGAGAGAGAGAGGGAGCTGTCACAGAGAGTCACAGAGAGAGAGAGAGAGAGTTGTCACAGAGAGGGAGAGGGAGTTGTCACAGGGAGTCACAGAGAGAGAGAGGGAGTTGTCACAGGGAGTCACAGAGAGAGAGAGGGAGTTGTCACAGGGAGTCACAGAGAGAGAGAGGGAGTTGTCACAGAGAGTCACAGAGAGGGAGAGGGAGTTGTCACAGGGAGTCACAGAGAGAGAGAGGGAGTTGTCACAGAGAGTCACAGAGAGAGAGAGAGAGTTGTCACAGAGAGAGAGAGGGAGTTGTCACAGGGGGTCACAGAGAGAGGGAGTCGGAGTTGTCACGGGGTCACAGAGAGGGAGAGGGAGTTGTCACAGGGAGTCTCAGAGAGGGAGAGGGAGTTGTCACAGGGAGTCACAGAGAGAGAGGGGGAGTTGTCACAGAGAGAGAGAGAGGGAGTTGTCGCAGGGAGTCACAGAGAGGGAGAGGGAGAGGGAGTTGTCGCAGGGGGTCACAGAGAGAGGGAGTGGGAGTTGTCACAGGGGGTCACAGAGAGAGGGAGTGGGAGTTGTCACAGGGGGTCACAGAGAGAGGGAGTGGGAGTTGTCACAGGGAGTCACAGAGAGAGGGAGAGGGAGTTGTCACAGGGAGTCACAGAGGGAGAGGGAGTTGTCGCAGGGAGTCACAGAGAGAGAGAGGGAGTTGTCGCAGGGGGTCACAGAGAGAGGGAGTGGGAGTTGTCACAGGGGGTCACAGAGAGAGGGAGTGGGAGTTGTCACAGGGGGTCACAGAGAGAGGGAGAGGGAGTTGTCACAGGGAGTCACAGAGAGAGAGGGAGTTGTCACAGGGAGTCACAGAGGGAGAGGGAGTTGTCACGGAGTGACAGAGAGAGAGAGGGAGTTGTCACAGAGAGAGAGGGCGTTGTCACAGAGAGAGAGAGGGAGTTGTCACAGGGAGTCAGAGAGGGAGAGGGAGTTGTCACAGGGAGTGACAGAGAGAGAGAGGGAGTTGTCACAGGGGGTGAGAGGGAGTGGGAGTTGTCACAGGGAGTCACAGAGAGGGAGTTGTCACAGAGAGAGAGAGGGCGTTGTCACAGGGAGTCACAGAGAGAGGGAGGGAGTTGTCACAGAGAGTCACAGAGAGGGAGAGGGAGTTGTCACAGGGACAGAGAGGGAGTTGTCGCAGGGAGTCACAGAGAGGGAGAGGGAGTTGTCACAGGGAGTCACAGAGAGGGAGAGGGAGTTGTCACAGAGAGGGAGAGGGAGTTGTCACAGGGGGTCACAGAGAGAGAGAGGGAGTTGTCGCAGGGAGTCACAGAGAGGGAGAGGGAGTTGTCACAGAGAGGGAGAGGGAGTTGTCACAGGGGGTCACAGAGGGAGGGAGTTGTCACAGAGAGTCACAGAGAGAGAGAGCGAGTTGTCACAGGGGAGTGACAGAGAGAGAGAGGGAGTTGTCACAGGGAGTGACAGAGAGAGAGAGAGGGAGTTGTCACAGGGAATGACAGAGAGAGAGAGGGAGTTGTCACAGGGAGTGACAGAGAGAGAGAGGTAGTTGTCACAGGGAGTGACAGAGAGAGAGAGGGAGTTGTCACAGGGAGTGACAGAGAGAGAGAGGGAGTTGTCACAGGGAGTGACAGAGAGAGAGAGGGAGTTGTCACAGGGAGTGACAGAGAGAGAGAGGGTGTTGTCACAGGGAGTGACAGAGAGAGAGAGGGAGTTGTCACAGGGAGTGACAGAGAGAGAGAGGGAGTTGTCACAGGGAGTGACAGAGAGAGAGAGGGAGTTGTCACAGGGAGTGACAGAGAGAGAGAGGGTGTTGTCACAGGGAGTCACAGAGCGAGAGGGAGTTGTCACGGAGTCACAAAGAGAGAGGGAGTTGTCACAGGGAGTCACAGAGAGAGAGAGGGAGTTGTTGCAGGGAGTCACAGAGAGGGAGAGGGAGTTGTCGCAGGGAGTCACGGAGAGGGAGTTGTCACAGAGAGAGAGGGAGTTGTCACAGAGAGAGAGAGGTAGTTGTCACAGGGAGAGGGAGTTGTCACATGGAGTCACAGAGAGAGAGAGGGAGTTGTCACAGGGAGTCACAGAGAGAGAGAGGGAGTTGTCACAGAGAGAGAGAGAGGGAGTTGTCGCAGGGAGTCACAGAGAGAGAGAGAGGGAGTTGTCACAGAGAGAGAGAGGGAGTTGTCGCAGAGAGTCACAGAGAGAGAGGGAGTTGTCACAGAGAGAGAGAGAGGGAGTTGTCGCAGGGAGTCACAGAGAGGGAGAGGGAGTTGTCGCAGGGGGTCACAGAGAGAGGGAGTGGGAGTTGTCACGGGGTCACAGAGAGAGGGAGAGGGAGTTGTCACAGGGAGTCTCAGAGAGAGAGGGAGAGGGAGTTGTCGCAGGGAGTCACTGAGAGAGAGAGGGAGTTGTCGCAGGGAGTCACAGAGAGGGAGAGGGAGTTGTCACAGAGAGAGAGAGAGGGAGTTGTCACAGAGAGAGAGAGAGGGAGTTGTCACAGAGAGTCACTGAGAGAGAGAGGGAGTTGTCGCAGGGAGTCACAGAGAGGGAGAGGGAGTTGTCACAGAGAGAGAGAGAGGGAGTTGTCGCAGGGAGTCACAGCGAGGGAGAGGGAGAGGGAGTTGTCGCAGGGGGTCACAGAGAGAGGGAGTGGGAGTTGTCACAGGGGGTCACAGAGAGAGGGAGAGGGAGTTGTCACAGGGAGTCACAGAGGGAGAGGGAGTTGTCGCAGGGAGTCACAGAGAGAGAGAGGGAGTTGTCACAGGGAGTCACAGAGGGAGAGAGGGAGTTGTCACAGAGAGAGAGGGCGTTGTCACAGAGAGAGAGAGGGAGTTGTCACAGTGAGTCACAGAGAGAGAGGGAGTTGTCTCAGGGAGTCACAGAGAGAGGGAGAGGGAGTTGTCACAGGGAGTGACAGAGAGAGAGAGGGAGTTGTCACGGGGTGAGAGGGAGAGGGAGTTGTCACAGGGAGTCACAGAGAGGGAGTTGTCACAGGGAGTCACAGAGAGAGAGAGGGCGTTGTCACAGGGAGTCACAGAGAGAGGGAGGGAGTTGTCACAGGGAGTCACAGAGAGGGAGAGGGAGTTGTCACAGGGAGTCACAGAGAGAGAGGGAGTTGTCACAGGGAGTCACAGAGAGAGAGAGGGAGTTGTCACAGGGGGTCACAGAGAGAGAGAGGGAGTTGTCACAGGGAGTCACAGAGAGGGAGAGGGAGTTGTCACGGAGAGGGAGTTGTCACAGGGGGTCACAGAGAGAGGGAGAGGGAGTTGTCACAGAGAGAGAGAGGGAGTTGTCACAGGGAGTGAGAGGGAGTTGTCACAGGGAGTCACAGAGAGAGAGAGGGAGTTGTCACAGGGAGTGACAGAGAGAGAGAGAGGGAGTTGTCACAGGGAGTGACAGAGAGAGAGAGGGAGTTGTCACAGGGAGTGACAGAGAGAGAGAGGGAGTTGTCACAGGGAGTGACAGAGAGAGAGAGGGAGTTGTCACAGGGAGTGACAGAGAGGGAGAGGGAGTTGTCACAGGGGGTCACAGAGAGAGGGAGTTGTCACAGGGAGTCACAGAGAGAGAGAGGGACTTGTCACAGGGAGTCACAGAGAGAGAGGGAGTTGTCACAGGGAGTCACAGAGAAAGAGAGGGAGTTGTCACAGGGAGTCACAGAGAGAGAGGGAGTTGTCACAGGGAGTCACAGAGAGAGAGAGGGAGAGGGAGTTGCCACAGGGCGTCACAGAGAGAGAGAGGGAGTTGTCACTGAGAGAGAGAGGGAGTTGTCACAGGGAGTCACAGAGAGAGAGAGGGAGTTGTCACAGGGAGTCACAGAGAGAGAGAGGGAGTTGTCACAGAGAGAGAGAGAGGGAGTTGTCACAGGGAGTCACAGAGAGAGAGAGGGAGTTGTCACAGGGAGTGACAGAGAGGGAGAGGGAGTTGTCACAGGGGGTCACAGAGAGAGGGAGTTGTCACAGGGAGTCACAGAGAGAGAGAGGGACTTGTCACAGGGAGTCACAGAGAGAGAGGGAGTTGTCACAGGGAGTCACAGAGAGAGAGAGGGAGTTGTCACAGGGAGTCACAGAGAGAGAGGGAGTTGTCACAGGGAGTCACAGAGAGAGAGAGGGAGAGGGAGTTGCCACAGGGAGTCACAGAGAGAGGGAGGGAGTTGTCACAGAGAGTCACAGAGAGGGAGAGGGAGTTGTCACAGGGACAGAGAGGGAGTTGTCGCAGGGAGTCACAGAGAGGGAGAGGGAGTTGTCACAGGGAGTCACAGAGAGGGAGTTGTCACAGAGAGAGAGAGGGCGTTGTCACAGGGAGTCACAGAGAGAGGGAGGGAGTTGTCACAGAGAGTCACAGAGAGGGAGAGGGAGTTGTCACAGGGACAGAGAGGGAGTTGTCGCAGGGAGTCACAGAGAGGGAGAGGGAGTTGTCACAGGGAGTCACAGAGAGGGAGAGGGAGTTGTCACAGAGAGGGAGAGGGAGTTGTCACAGGGGGTCACAGAGAGAGAGAGGGAGTTGTCGCAGGGAGTCACAGAGAGGGAGAGGGAGTTGTCACAGAGAGGGAGAGGGAGTTGTCACAGGGGGTCACAGAGGGAGAGGGAGTTGTCACAGAGAGTCACAGAGAGAGAGAGCGAGTTGTCACAGGGGAGTGACAGAGAGAGAGAGGGAGTTGTCACAGGGAGTGACAGAGAGAGAGAGAGGGAGTTGTCACAGGGAATGACAGAGAGAGAGAGGGAGTTGTCACAGGGAGTGACAGAGAGAGAGAGGGAGTTGTCACAGGGAGTGACAGAGAGAGAGAGGGAGTTGTCACAGGGAGTGACAGAGAGAGAGAGGGAGTTGTCACAGGGAGTGACAGAGAGAGAGAGGGAGTTGTCACAGGGAGTGACAGAGAGAGAGAGGGTGTTGTCACAGGGAGTGACAGAGAGAGAGAGGGAGTTGTCACAGGGAGTGACAGAGAGAGAGAGGGAGTTGTCACAGGGAGTGACAGAGAGAGAGAGGGAGTTGTCACAGGGAGTGACAGAGAGAGAGAGGGTGTTGTCACAGGGAGTCACAGAGCGAGAGGGAGTTGTCACGGAGTCACAAAGAGAGAGGGAGTTGTCACAGGGAGTCACAGAGAGAGAGAGGGAGTTGTTGCAGGGAGTCACAGAGAGGGAGAGGGAGTTGTCGCAGGGAGTCACAGGGAGAGGGAGTTGTCACAGAGAGAGAGAGGGAGTTGTCACAGAGAGAGAGAGGTAGTTGTCACAGGGAGAGGGAGTTGTCACATGGAGTCACAGAGAGAGAGAGGGAGTTGTCACAGGGAGTCACAGAGAGAGAGAGGGAGTTGTCACAGAGAGAGAGAGAGGGAGTTGTCGCAGGGAGTCACAGAGAGAGAGAGAGGGAGTTGTCACAGAGAGAGAGAGGGAGTTGTCGCAGAGAGTCACAGAGAGAGAGGGAGTTGTCACAGAGAGAGAGAGAGGGAGTTGTCGCAGGGAGTCACAGAGAGGGAGAGGGAGTTGTCGCAGGGGGTCACAGAGAGAGGGAGTGGGAGTTGTCACGGGGTCACAGAGAGAGGGAGAGGGAGTTGTCACAGGGAGTCTCAGAGAGAGAGGGAGAGGGAGTTGTCGCAGGGAGTCACAGAGAGAGAGGGAGTTGTCGCAGGGAGTCACAGAGAGGGAGAGGGAGTTGTCACAGAGAGAGAGAGAGGGAGTTGTCACAGAGAGAGAGAGAGGGAGTTGTCACAGAGAGTCACTGAGAGAGAGAGGGAGTTGTCGCAGGGAGTCACAGAGAGGGAGAGGGAGTTGTCACAGAGAGAGAGAGAGGGAGTTGTCGCAGGGAGTCACAGAGAGGGAGTGGGAGTTGTCACAGGGGGTCACAGAGAGAGGGAGAGGGAGTTGTCACAGGGAGTCACAGAGGGAGAGGGAGTTGTCGCAGGGAGTCACAGAGAGAGAGAGGGAGTTGTCACAGGGAGTCACAGAGGGAGAGAGGGAGTTGTCACAGAGAGAGAGGGCGTTGTCACAGAGAGAGAGAGGGAGTTGTCTCAGGGAGTCACAGAGAGAGGGAGAGGGAGTTGTCACAGGGAGTGACAGAGAGAGAGAGGGAGTTGTCACGGGGTGAGAGGGAGAGGGAGTTGTCACAGGGAGTCACAGAGAGGGAGTTGTCACAGGGAGTCACAGAGAGAGAGAGGGCGTTGTCACAGGGAGTCACAGAGAGAGGGAGGGAGTTGTCACAGGGAGTCACAGAGAGGGAGAGGGAGTTGTCACAGGGAGTCACAGAGAGAGAGGGAGTTGTCACAGGGAGTCACAGAGAGAGAGAGGGAGTTGTCACAGGGGGTCACAGAGAGAGAGAGGGAGTTGTCACAGGGAGTCACAGAGAGGGAGAGGGAGTTGTCACGGAGAGGGAGTTGTCACAGGGAGTGACAGAGAGAGAGAGGGAGTTGTCACAGGGAGTGACAGAGAGAGAGAGGGAGTTGTCACAGGGAGTGACAGAGAGAGAGAGGGAGTTGTCACAGGGAGTGACAGAGAGGGAGAGGGAGTTGTCACAGGGGGTCACAGAGAGAGGGAGTTGTCACAGGGAGTCACAGAGAGAGAGAGGGACTTGTCACAGGGAGTCACAGAGAGAGAGGGAGTTGTCACAGGGAGTCACAGAGAAAGAGAGGGAGTTGTCACAGGGAGTCACAGAGAGAGAGGGAGTTGTCACAGGGAGTCACAGAGAGAGAGAGGGAGAGGGAGTTGCCACAGGGCGTCACAGAGAGAGAGAGGGAGTTGTCACTGAGAGAGAGAGGGAGTTGTCACAGGGAGTCACAGAGAGAGAGAGGGAGTTGTCACAGGGAGTCACAGAGAGAGAGAGGGAGTTGTCACAGAGAGAGAGAGAGGGAGTTGTCACAGGGAGTCACAGAGAGAGAGAGGGAGTTGTCACAGGGAGTGACAGAGAGGGAGAGGGAGTTGTCACAGGGGGTCACAGAGAGAGGGAGTTGTCACAGGGAGTCACAGAGAGAGAGAGGGACTTGTCACAGGGAGTCACAGAGAGAGAGGGAGTTGTCACAGGGAGTCACAGAGAGAGAGAGGGAGTTGTCACAGGGAGTCACAGAGAGAGAGGGAGTTGTCACAGGGAGTCACAGAGAGAGAGAGGGAGAGGGAGTTGCCACAGGGAGTCACAGAGAGAGAGAGGGAGTTGTCACTGAGAGAGAGAGGGAGTTGTCACAGGGAGTCACAGAGAGAGAGCGGGAGTTGTCACAGGGAGTCACAGAGAGGGAGAGGGAGTTGTCACAGAGAGAGAGAGAGGGAGTTGTCACAGGGAGTCACAGAGAGAGAGAGGGCGTTGTCACAGGGAGTCACAGAGAGGGAGAGGTAGTTGTCACAGAGAGAGAGAGAGGGAGTTGTCACAGGGGGTCACAGAGAGAGGGAGAGGGAGTTGTCACAGGGAGTCACAAGGGAGAGGGAGTTGTCGCAGGGAGTCACAGAGAGAGAGAGGGAGTTGTCACAGGGAGTCACAGAGGGAGAGGGAGTTGTCACGGAGTGACAGAGAGAGAGAGGGAGTTGTCACAGAGAGAGAGGGCGTTGTCACAGAGAGAGAGAGGGAGTTGTCACGGAGTCAGAGAGGGAGAGGGAGTTGTCACAGGGAGTGACAGAGAGAGAGAGGGAGTTGTCACAGGGGGTGAGAGGGAGAGGGAGTTGTCACAGGGAGTCACAGAGAGGGAGTTGTCACAGGGAGTCACAGAGAGAGGGAGGGCGTTGTCACAGGGAGTCACAGAGAGAGGGAGGGAGTTGTCACAGAGAGTCACAGAGAGAGAGAGGGAGTTGTCACAGAGAGGGAGAGGGAGTTGTCACAGGGACAGAGAGGGAGTTGTCGCAGGGAGTCACAGAGAGGGAGAGGGAGTTGTCACAGGGAGTCACAGAGAGGCAGAGGGAGTTGTCACAGAGAGGGAGAGGGAGTTGTCACAGGGGGTCACAGAGAGAGAGAGGGAGTTGTCGCAGGGAGTCACAGAGAGGGAGAGGGAGTTGTCACAGAGAGGGAGAGGGAGTTGTCACAGGGGGTCACAGAGGGAGAGGGAGTTGTCACAGAGAGTCACAGAGAGAGAGAGCGAGTTGTCACGGGAGTGACAGAGAGAGAGAGGGAGTTGTCACAGGGAGTGACAGAGAGAGAGAGAGGGAGTTGTCACAGGGAATGACAGAGAGAGAGAGGGAGTTGTCACAGGGAGTGACAGAGAGAGAGAGGGAGTTGTCACAGGGAGTGACAGAGAGAGAGAGGGAGTTGTCACAGGGAGTGACAGAGAGAGAGAGGGAGTTGTCACAGGGAGTGACAGAGAGAGAGAGGGAGTTGTCACAGGGAGTGACAGAGAGAGAGAGGTTGTTGTCACGGAGTGACAGAGAGAGAGAGGGAGTTGTCACAGGGAGTGACAGAGAGAGAGAGGGAGTTGTCACAGGGAGTGACAGAGAGAGAGAGGGAGTTGTCACAGGGAGTGACAGAGAGAGAGAGGGTGTTGTCACAGGGAGTCACAGAGCGAGAGGGAGTTGTCACGGAGTCACAAAGAGAGAGGGAGTTGTCACAGGGAGTCACAGAGAGAGAGAGGGAGTTGTTGCAGGGAGTCACAGAGAGGGAGAGGGAGTTGTCGCAGGGAGTCACAGGGAGAGGGAGTTGTCACAGAGAGAGAGAGGGAGTTGTCACAGAGAGAGAGAGGTAGTTGTCACAGGGAGAGGGAGTTGTCACATGGAGTCACAGAGAGAGAGAGGGAGTTGTCACAGGGAGTCACAGAGAGAGAGAGGGAGTTGTCACAGAGAGAGAGAGAGGGAGTTGTCGCAGGGAGTCACAGAGAGAGAGAGAGGGAGTTGTCACAGAGAGAGAGAGGGAGTTGTCGCAGAGAGTCACAGAGAGAGAGGGAGTTGTCACAGAGAGAGAGAGAGGGAGTTGTCGCAGGGAGTCACAGAGAGGGAGAGGGAGTTGTCGCAGGGGGTCACAGAGAGAGGGAGTGGGAGTTGTCACGGGGTCACAGAGAGAGGGAGAGGGAGTTGTCACAGGGAGTCTCAGAGAGAGAGGGAGAGGGAGTTGTCGCAGGGAGTCACAGAGAGAGAGAGGGAGTTGTCACAGAGAGAGAGAGAGGGAGTTGTCACAGGGAGTCACAGAGAGGGAGAGGGAGTTGTCGCAGGGGGTCACAGAGAGAGGGAGAGGGAGTTGTCACAGGGAGTGACAGAGAGAGAGAGGGAGTTGTCACAGGGAGTCACAGAGAGAGAGAGGGAGTTGTCACAGAGAGAGAGAGAGGGAGTTGTCACAGGGAGTCACAGAGAGAGAGAGGGAGTTGTCACAGGGAGTGACAGAGAGGGAGAGGGAGTTGTCACAGGGGGTCACAGAGAGAGGGAGTTGTCACAGGGAGTCACAGAGAGAGAGAGGGACTTGTCACAGGGAGTCACAGAGAGAGAGGGAGTTGTCACAGGGAGTCACAGAGAGAGAGAGGGAGTTGTCACAGGGAGTCACAGAGAGAGAGGGAGTTGTCACAGGGAGTCACAGAGAGAGAGAGGGAGAGGGAGTTGCCACAGGGAGTCACAGAGAGAGAGAGGGAGTTGTCACTGAGAGAGAGAGGGAGTTGTCACAGGGAGTCACAGAGAGAGAGCGGGAGTTGTCACAGGGAGTCACAGAGAGGGAGAGGGAGTTGTCACAGAGAGAGAGAGAGGGAGTTGTCACAGGGAGTCACAGAGAGAGAGAGGGAGTTGTCACGGGTCACAGAGAGAGGGAGAGGGAGTTGTCACAGGGAGTCACAAGGGAGAGGGAGTTGTCGCAGGGAGTCACAGAGAGAGAGAGGGAGTTGTCACAGGGAGTCACAGAGGGAGAGGGAGTTGTCACGGAGTGACAGAGAGAGAGAGGGAGTTGTCACAGAGAGAGAGGGCGTTGTCACAGAGAGAGAGAGGGAGTTGTCACAGGGAGTCAGAGAGGGAGAGGGAGTTGTCACAGGGAGTGACAGAGAGAGAGAGGGAGTTGTCACAGGGGGTGAGAGGGAGAGGGAGTTGTCACAGGGAGTCACAGAGAGGGAGTTGTCACAGGGAGTCACAGAGAGAGGGAGGGCGTTGTCACAGGGAGTCACAGAGAGAGGGAGGGAGTTGTCACAGAGAGAGAGAGGGAGTTGTTACAGAGAGGGAGAGGGAGTTGTCACAGGGACAGAGAGGGAGTTGTCGCAGGGAGTCACAGAGAGGGAGAGGGAGTTGTCACAGGGAGTCACAGAGAGGCAGAGGGAGTTGTCACAGAGAGGGAGAGGGAGTTGTCACAGGGGGTCACAGAGAGAGAGAGGGAGTTGTCGCGGGGAGTCACAGAGAGGGAGAGGGAGTTGTCACAGAGAGGGAGAGGGAGTTGTCACAGGGGGTCACAGAGGGAGAGGGAGTTGTCACAGAGAGTCACAGAGAGAGAGAGCGAGTTGTCACAGGGGAGTGACAGAGAGAGAGAGGGAGTTGTCACAGGGAGTGACAGAGAGAGAGAGAGCGAGTTGTCACAGGGAATGACAGAGAGAGAGAGGGAGTTGTCACAGGGAGTGACAGAGAGAGAGAGGGAGTTGTCACAGGGAGTGACAGAGAGAGAGAGGGAGTTGTCACAGGGAGTGACAGAGAGAGAGAGGGAGTTGTCGCAGGGAGTGACAGAGAGAGAGAGGGAGTTGTCACAGGGAGTGACAGAGAGAGAGAGGTTGTTGTCACAGGGAGTGACAGAGAGAGAGAGGGAGTTGTCACAGGGAGTGACAGAGAGAGAGAGGGAGTTGTCACAGGGAGTGACAGAGAGAGAGAGGGAGTTGTCACAGGGAGTGACAGAGAGAGAGAGGGTGTTGTCACAGGGAGTCACAGAGCGAGAGGGAGTTGTCACGGAGTCACAAAGAGAGAGGGAGTTGTCACAGGGAGTCACAGAGAGAGAGAGGGAGTTGTTGCAGGGAGTCACAGAGAGGGAGTTGTCGCAGGGAGTCACAGGGAGAGGGAGTTGTCACAGAGAGAGAGAGGGAGTTGTCACAGAGAGAGAGAGGTAGTTGTCACAGGGAGAGGGAGTTGTCACATGGAGTCACAGAGAGAGAGAGGGAGTTGTCACAGGGAGTCACAGAGAGAGAGAGGGAGTTGTCACAGAGAGAGAGAGAGGGAGTTGTCGCAGGGAGTCACAGAGAGAGAGAGAGGGAGTTGTCACAGAGAGAGAGAGGGAGTTGTCGCAGAGAGTCACAGAGAGAGAGGGAGTTGTCACAGAGAGAGAGAGAGGGAGTTGTCGCAGGGAGTCACAGAGAGGGAGAGGGAGTTGTCGCAGGGGGTCACAGAGAGAGGGAGTGGGAGTTGTCACGGGGTCACAGAGAGAGGGAGAGGGAGTTGTCACAGGGAGTCTCAGAGAGAGAGGGAGAGGGAGTTGTCGCAGGGAGTCACAGAGAGAGAGAGGGAGTTGTCACAGAGAGAGAGAGAGGGAGTTGTCACAGGGAGTCACAGAGAGGGAGAGGGAGTTGTCACAGGGAGTCACAGAGAGAGAGAGGGAGTTGTCACAGAGTCACAGAGAGAGAGAGGGAGTTGTCACAGAGAGTCACTGAGAGAGAGAGGGAGTTGTCGCAGGGAGTCACAGAGAGGGAGAGGGAGTTGTCACAGAGAGAGAGAGAGGGAGTTGTCGCAGGGAGTCACAGAGAGGGAGAGGGAGAGGGAGTTGTCGCAGGGGGTCACAGAGAGAGGGAGTGGGAGTTGTCACAGGGGGTCACAGAGAGAGGGAGAGGGAGTTGTCACAGGGAGTCACAGAGGGAGAGGGAGTTGTCGCAGGGAGTCACAGAGAGAGAGAGGGAGTTGTCACAGGGAGTCACAGAGGGAGAGAGGGAGTTGTCACAGAGAGAGAGGGCGTTGTCACAGAGAGAGAGAGGGAGTTGTCACAGTGAGTCACAGAGAGAGAGGGAGTTGTCTCAGGGAGTCACAGAGAGAGGGAGAGGGAATTGTCACAGGGAGTGACAGAGAGAGAGAGGGAGTTGTCACGGGGTGAGAGGGAGAGGGAGTTGTCACAGGGAGTCACAGAGAGGGAGTTGTCACAGGGAGTCACAGAGAGAGAGAGGGCGTTGTCACAGGGAGTCACAGAGAGAGGGAGGGAGTTGTCACGGAGTCACAGAGAGGGAGAGGGAGTTGTCACAGGGAGTCACAGAGAGAGAGAGGGAGTTGTCACAGGGGGTCACAGAGAGAGAGAGGGAGTTGTCACAGGGAGTCACAGAGAGGGAGAGGGAGTTGTCACGGAGAGGGAGTTGTCACAGGGGGTCACAGAGAGAGGGAGAGGGAGTTGTCACAGAGAGAGAGAGGGAGTTGTCACAGGGAGTGAGAGGGAGTTGTCACAGGGAGTCACAGAGAGAGAGAGGGAGTTGTCACAGGGAGTGACAGAGAGAGAGAGAGGGAGTTGTCACAGGGAGTGACAGAGAGAGAGAGGGAGTTGTCACAGGGAGTGACAGAGAGAGAGAGGGAGTTGTCACAGGGAGTGACAGAGAGAGAGAGGGAGTTGTCACAGGGAGTGACAGAGAGGGAGAGGGAGTTGTCACAGGGGGTCACAGAGAGAGGGAGTTGTCACAGGGAGTCACAGAGAGAGAGAGGGACTTGTCACAGGGAGTCACAGAGAGAGAGGGAGTTGTCACAGGGAGTCACAGAGAGAGAGAGGGAGTTGTCACAGGGAGTCACAGAGAGAGAGGGAGTTGTCACAGGGAGTCACAGAGAGAGAGAGGGAGAGGGAGTTGCCACAGGGAGTCACAGAGAGAGAGAGGGAGTTGTCACTGAGAGAGAGAGGGAGTTGTCACAGGGAGTCACAGAGAGAGAGAGGGAGTTGTCACAGGGAGTCACAGAGAGAGAGAGGGAGTTGTCACAGAGAGAGAGAGAGGGAGTTGTCACAGAGAGAGAGAGGGAGTTGTCACAGGGAGTGACAGAGAGGGAGAGGGAGTTGTCACGGGGTCACAGAGAGAGGGAGTTGTCACAGGGAGTCACAGAGAGAGAGAGGGACTTGTCACAGGGAGTCACAGAGAGAGAGGGAGTTGTCACAGGGAGTCACAGAGAGAGAGAGGGAGTTGTCACAGGGAGTCACAGAGAGAGAGGGAGTTGTCACAGGGAGTCACAGAGAGAGAGAGGGAGAGGGAGTTGCCACAGGGAGTGACAGAGAGAGAGAGGGTGTTGTCACAGGGAGTCACAGAGCGAGAGGGAGTTGTCACGGAGTCACAAAGAGAGAGGGAGTTGTCACAGGGAGTCACAGAGAGAGAGAGGGAGTTGTTGCAGGGAGTCACAGAGAGGGAGTTGTCGCAGGGAGTCACAGGGAGAGGGAGTTGTCACAGAGAGAGAGAGGGAGTTGTCACAGAGAGAGAGAGGTAGTTGTCACAGGGAGAGGGAGTTGTCACATGGAGTCACAGAGAGAGAGAGGGAGTTGTCACAGGGAGTCACAGAGAGAGAGAGGGAGTTGTCACAGAGAGAGAGAGAGGGAGTTGTCGCAGGGAGTCACAGAGAGAGAGAGAGGGAGTTGTCACAGAGAGAGAGAGGGAGTTGTCGCAGAGAGTCACAGAGAGAGAGGGAGTTGTCACAGAGAGAGAGAGAGGGAGTTGTCGCAGGGAGTCACAGAGAGGGAGAGGGAGTTGTCGCAGGGGGTCACAGAGAGAGGGAGTGGGAGTTGTCACGGGGTCACAGAGAGAGGGAGAGGGAGTTGTCACAGGGAGTCTCAGAGAGAGAGGGAGAGGGAGTTGTCGCAGGGAGTCACAGAGAGAGAGAGGGAGTTGTCACAGAGAGAGAGAGAGGGAGTTGTCACAGGGAGTCACAGAGAGGGAGAGGGAGTTGTCACAGGGAGTCACAGAGAGAGAGAGGGAGTTGTCACAGAGTCACAGAGAGAGAGAGGGAGTTGTCACAGAGAGTCACTGAGAGAGAGAGGGAGTTGTCGCAGGGAGTCACAGAGAGGGAGAGGGAGTTGTCACAGAGAGAGAGAGAGGGAGTTGTCGCAGGGAGTCACAGAGAGGGAGAGGGAGAGGGAGTTGTCGCAGGGGGTCACAGAGAGAGGGAGTGGGAGTTGTCACAGGGGGTCACAGAGAGAGGGAGAGGGAGTTGTCACAGGGAGTCACAGAGGGAGAGGGAGTTGTCGCAGGGAGTCACAGAGAGAGAGAGGGAGTTGTCACAGGGAGTCACAGAGGGAGAGAGGGAGTTGTCACAGAGAGAGAGGGCGTTGTCACAGAGAGAGAGAGGGAGTTGGCACAGTGAGTCACAGAGAGAGAGGGAGTTGTCTCAGGGAGTCACAGAGAGAGGGAGAGGGAATTGTCACAGGGAGTGACAGAGAGAGAGAGGGAGTTGTCACGGGGTGAGAGGGAGAGGGAGTTGTCACAGGGAGTCACAGAGAGGGAGTTGTCACAGGGAGTCACAGAGAGAGAGAGGGCGTTGTCACAGGGAGTCACAGAGAGAGGGAGGGAGTTGTCACGGAGTCACAGAGAGGGAGAGGGAGTTGTCACAGGGAGTCACAGAGAGAGAGAGGGAGTTGTCACAGGGGGTCACAGAGAGAGAGAGGGAGTTGTCACAGGGAGTCACAGAGAGGGAGAGGGAGTTGTCACGGAGAGGGAGTTGTCACAGGGGGTCACAGAGAGAGGGAGAGGGAGTTGTCACAGAGAGAGAGAGGGAGTTGTCACAGGGAGTGAGAGGGAGTTGTCACAGGGAGTCACAGAGAGAGAGAGGGAGTTGTCACAGGGAGTGACAGAGAGAGAGAGAGGGAGTTGTCACAGGGAGTGACAGAGAGAGAGAGGGAGTTGTCACAGGGAGTGACAGAGAGAGAGAGGGAGTTGTCACAGGGAGTGACAGAGAGAGAGAGGGAGTTGTCACAGGGAGTGACAGAGAGGGAGAGGGAGTTGTCACAGGGGGTCACAGAGAGAGGGAGTTGTCACAGGGAGTCACAGAGAGAGAGAGGGACTTGTCACAGGGAGTCACAGAGAGAGAGGGAGTTGTCACAGGGAGTCACAGAGAGAGAGAGGGAGTTGTCACAGGGAGTCACAGAGAGAGAGGGAGTTGTCACAGGGAGTCACAGAGAGAGAGAGGGAGAGGGAGTTGCCACAGGGAGTCACAGAGAGAGAGAGGGAGTTGTCACTGAGAGAGAGAGGGAGTTGTCACAGGGAGTCACAGAGAGAGAGAGGGAGTTGTCACAGGGAGTCACAGAGAGAGAGAGGGAGTTGTCACAGAGAGAGAGAGAGGGAGTTGTCACAGAGAGAGAGAGGGAGTTGTCACAGGGAGTGACAGAGAGGGAGAGGGAGTTGTCACGGGGTCACAGAGAGAGGGAGTTGTCACAGGGAGTCACAGAGAGAGAGAGGGACTTGTCACAGGGAGTCACAGAGAGAGAGGGAGTTGTCACAGGGAGTCACAGAGAGAGAGAGGGAGTTGTCACAGGGAGTCACAGAGAGAGAGGGAGTTGTCACAGGGAGTCACAGAGAGAGAGAGGGAGAGGGAGTTGCCACAGGGAGTCACAGAGAGAGAGAGGGAGTTGTCACTGAGAGAGAGAGGGAGTTGTCACAGGGAGTCACAGAGAGAGAGCGGGAGTTGTCACAGGGAGTCACAGAGAGGGAGAGGGAGTTGTCACAGAGAGAGAGAGAGGGAGTTGTCACAGGGAGTCACAGAGAGAGAGAGGGCGTTGTCACAGGGAGTCACAGAGAGGGAGAGGTAGTTGTCACAGAGAGAGAGAGAGGGAGTTGTCACAGGGGGTCACAGAGAGAGGGAGAGGGAGTTGTCACAGGGAGTCACAAGGGAGAGGGAGTTGTCGCAGGGAGTCACAGAGAGAGAGAGGGAGTTGTCACAGGGAGTTACAGAGGGAGAGGGAGTTGTCACGGAGTGACAGAGAGAGAGAGGGAGTTGTCACAGAGAGAGAGGGCGTTGTCACAGAGAGAGAGAGGGAGTTGTCACAGGGAGTCAGAGAGGGAGAGGGAGTTGTCACAGGGAGTGACAGAGAGAGAGAGGGAGTTGTCACAGGGGGTGAGAGGGAGAGGGAGTTGTCACAGGGAGTCACAGAGAGGGAGTTGTCACAGGGAGTCACAGAGAGAGGGAGGGCGTTGTCACAGGGAGTCACAGAGAGAGGGAGGGAGTTGTCACAGAGAGTCACAGAGAGAGAGAGGGAGTTGTCACAGAGAGGGAGAGGGAGTTGTCACAGGGACAGAGAGGGAGTTGTCGCAGGGAGTCACAGAGAGGGAGAGGGAGTTGTCACAGGGAGTCACAGAGAGGCAGAGGGAGTTGTCACAGAGAGGGAGAGGGAGTTGTCACAGGGGGTCACAGAGAGAGAGAGGGAGTTGTCGCAGGGAGTCACAGAGAGGGAGAGGGAGTTGTCGCAGAGAGGGAGAGGGAGTTGTCACGGGGTCACAGAGGGAGAGGGAGTTGTCACAGAGAGTCACAGAGAGAGAGAGCGAGTTGTCACAGGGGAGTGACAGAGAGAGAGAGGGAGTTGTCACAGGGAGTGACAGAGAGAGAGAGAGGGAGTTGTCACAGGGAATGACAGAGAGAGAGAGGGAGTTGTCACAGGGAGTGACAGAGAGAGAGGGAGTTGTCACAGGGAGTGACAGAGAGAGAGAGGGAGTTGTCACAGGGAGTGACAGAGAGAGAGAGGGAGTTGTCACAGGGAGTGACAGAGAGAGAGAGGGAGTTGTCACAGGGAGTGACAGAGAGAGAGAGGTTGTTGTCACAGGGAGTGACAGAGAGAGAGAGGGAGTTGTCACAGGGAGTGACAGAGAGAGAGAGGGAGTTGTCACAGGGAGTGACAGAGAGAGAGAGGGAGTTGTCACAGGGAGTGACAGAGAGAGAGAGGGTGTTGTCACAGGGAGTCACAGAGCGAGAGGGAGTTGTCACGGAGTCACAAAGAGAGAGGGAGTTGTCACAGGGAGTCACAGAGAGAGAGAGGGAGTTGTTGCAGGGAGTCACAGAGAGGGAGAGGGAGTTGTCGCAGGGAGTCACAGGGAGAGGGAGTTGTCACAGAGAGAGAGAGGGAGTTGTCACAGAGAGAGAGAGGTAGTTGTCACAGGGAGAGGGAGTTGTCACATGGAGTCACAGAGAGAGAGAGGGAGTTGTCACAGGGAGTCACAGAGAGAGAGAGGGAGTTGTCACAGAGAGAGAGAGAGGGAGTTGTCGCAGGGAGTCACAGAGAGAGAGAGAGGGAGTTGTCACAGAGAGAGAGAGGGAGTTGTCGCAGAGAGTCACAGAGAGAGAGGGAGTTGTCACAGAGAGAGAGAGAGGGAGTTGTCGCAGGGAGTCACAGAGAGGGAGAGGGAGTTGTCGCAGGGGGTCACAGAGAGAGGGAGTGGGAGTTGTCACGGGGTCACAGAGAGAGGGAGAGGGAGTTGTCACAGGGAGTCTCAGAGAGAGAGGGAGAGGGAGTTGTCGCAGGGAGTCACAGAGAGAGAGAGGGAGTTGTCACAGAGAGAGAGAGAGGGAGTTGTCACAGGGAGTCACAGAGAGGGAGAGGGAGTTGTCGCAGGGGGTCACAGAGAGAGGGAGAGGGAGTTGTCACAGGGAGTGACAGAGAGAGAGAGGGAGTTGTCACAGGGAGTCACAGAGAGAGAGAGGGAGTTGTCACAGAGAGAGAGAGAGGGAGTTGTCACAGGGAGTCACAGAGAGAGAGAGGGAGTTGTCACAGGGAGTGACAGAGAGGGAGAGGGAGTTGTCACAGGGGGTCACAGAGAGAGGGAGTTGTCACAGGGAGTCACAGAGAGAGAGAGGGACTTGTCACAGGGAGTCACAGAGAGAGAGGGAGTTGTCACAGGGAGTCACAGAGAGAGAGAGGGAGTTGTCACAGGGAGTCACAGAGAGAGAGGGAGTTGTCACAGGGAGTCACAGAGAGAGAGAGGGAGAGGGAGTTGCCACAGGGAGTCACAGAGAGAGAGAGGGAGTTGTCACTGAGAGAGAGAGGGAGTTGTCACAGGGAGTCACAGAGAGAGAGCGGGAGTTGTCACAGGAAGTCACAGAGAGGGAGAGGGAGTTGTCACAGAGAGAGAGAGAGGGAGTTGTCACAGGGAGTCACAGAGAGAGAGAGGGCGTTGTCACAGGGAGTCACAGAGAGGGAGAGGTAGTTGTCACAGAGAGAGAGAGAGGGAGTTGTCACAGGGGGTCACAGAGAGAGGGAGAGGGAGTTGTCACAGGGAGTCACAAGGGAGAGGGAGTTGTCGCAGGGAGTCACAGAGAGAGAGAGGGAGTTGTCACAGGGAGTCACAGAGGGAGAGGGAGTTGTCACGGAGTGACAGAGAGAGAGAGGGAGTTGTCACAGAGAGAGAGGGCGTTGTCACAGAGAGAGAGAGGGAGTTGTCACAGGGAGTCAGAGAGGGAGAGGGAGTTGTCACAGGGAGTGACAGAGAGAGAGAGGGAGTTGCCACAGGGGGTGAGAGGGAGAGGGAGTTGTCACAGGGAGTCACAGAGAGGGAGTTGTCACAGGGAGTCACAGAGAGAGGGAGGGCGTTGTCACAGGGAGTCACAGAGAGAGGGAGGGAGTTGTCACAGAGAGTCACAGAGAGAGAGAGGGAGTTGTCACAGAGAGGGAGAGGGAGTTGTCACAGGGACAGAGAGGGAGTTGTCGCAGGGAGTCACAGAGAGGGAGAGGGAGTTGTCACAGGGAGTCACAGAGAGGCAGAGGGAGTTGTCACAGAGAGGGAGAGGGAGTTGTCACAGGGGTCACAGAGAGAGAGAGGGAGTTGTCGCAGGGAGTCACAGAGAGGGAGAGGGAGTTGTCACAGAGAGGGAGAGGGAGTTGTCACAGGGGGTCACAGAGGGAGAGGGAGTTGTCACAGAGAGTCACAGAGAGAGAGAGCGAGTTGTCACAGGGGAGTGACAGAGAGAGAGAGGGAGTTGTCACAGGGAGTGACAGAGAGAGAGAGAGGGAGTTGTCACAGGGAATGACAGAGAGAGAGAGGGAGTTGTCACAGGGAGTGACAGAGAGAGAGAGGGAGTTGTCACAGGGAGTGACAGAGAGAGAGAGGGAGTTGTCACAGGGAGTGACAGAGAGAGAGAGGGAGTTGTCACAGGGAGTGACAGAGAGAGAGAGGGAGTTGTCACAGGGAGTGACAGAGAGAGAGAGGTTGTTGTCACAGGGAGTGACAGAGAGAGAGAGGGAGTTGTCACAGGGAGTGACAGAGAGAGAGAGGGAGTTGTCACAGGGAGTGACAGAGAGAGAGAGGGAGTTGTCACAGGGAGTGACAGAGAGAGAGAGGGTGTTGTCACAGGGAGTCACAGAGCGAGAGGGAGTTGTCACGGAGTCACAAAGAGAGAGGGAGTTGTCACAGGGAGTCACAGAGAGAGAGAGGGAGTTGTTGCAGGGAGCCACAGAGAGGGAGAGGGAGTTGTCGCAGGGAGTCACAGGGAGAGGGAGTTGTCACAGAGAGAGAGAGGGAGTTGTCACAGAGAGAGAGAGGTAGTTGTCACAGGGAGAGGGAGTTGTCACATGGAGTCACAGAGAGAGAGAGGGAGTTGTCACAGGGAGTCACAGAGAGAGAGAGGGAGTTGTCACAGAGAGAGAGAGAGGGAGTTGTCGCAGGGAGTCACAGAGAGAGAGAGAGGGAGTTGTCACAGAGAGAGAGAGGGAGTTGTCGCAGAGAGTCACAGAGAGAGAGGGAGTTGTCACAGAGAGAGAGAGAGGGAGTTGTCGCAGGGAGTCACAGAGAGGGAGAGGGAGTTGTCGCAGGGGGTCACAGAGAGAGGGAGTGGGAGTTGTCACGGGGTCACAGAGAGAGGGAGAGGGAGTTGTCACAGGGAGTCTCAGAGAGAGAGGGAGAGGGAGTTGTCGCAGGGAGTCACAGAGAGAGAGAGGGAGTTGTCACAGAGAGAGAGAGAGGGAGTTGTCACAGGGAGTCACAGAGAGGGAGAGGGAGTTGTCACAGGGAGTCACAGAGAGAGAGAGGGAGTTGTCACAGAGTCACAGAGAGAGAGAGGGAGTTGTCACAGAGAGTCACTGAGAGAGAGAGGGAGTTGTCGCAGGGAGTCACAGAGAGGGAGAGGGAGTTGTCACAGAGAGAGAGAGAGGGAGTTGTCGCAGGGAGTCACAGAGAGGGAGAGGGAGAGGGAGTTGTCGCAGGGGGTCACAGAGAGAGGGAGTGGGAGTTGTCACAGGGGGTCACAGGGAGAGGGAGTTGTCACAGGGAGTCACAGAGGGAGAGGGAGTTGTCGCAGGGAGTCACAGAGAGAGAGAGGGAGTTGTCACAGGGAGTCACAGAGGGAGAGAGGGAGTTGTCACAGAGAGAGAGGGCGTTGTCACAGAGAGAGAGAGGGAGTTGTCACAGTGAGTCACAGAGAGAGAGGGAGTTGTCTCAGGGAGTCACAGAGAGAGGGAGAGGGAGTTGTCACAGGGAGTGTCAGAGAGAGAGAGGGAGTTGTCACGGGGTGAGAGGGAGAGGGAGTTGTCACAGGGAGTCACAGAGAGGGAGTTGTCACAGGGAGTCACAGAGAGAGAGAGGGCGTTGTCACAGGGAGTCACAGAGAGAGGGAGGGAGTTGTCACGGAGTCACAGAGAGGGAGAGGGAGTTGTCACAGGGAGTCACAGAGAGAGAGGGAGTTGTCACAGGGAGTCACAGAGAGAGAGAGGGAGTTGTCACAGGGGGTCACAGAGAGAGAGAGGGAGTTGTCACAGGGAGTCACAGAGAGGGAGAGGGAGTTGTCACGGAGAGGGAGTTGTCACAGGGGGTCACAGAGAGAGGGAGAGGGAGTTGTCACAGAGAGAGAGAGGGAGTTGTCACAGGGAGTGAGAGGGAGTTGTCACAGGGAGTCACAGAGAGAGAGAGGGAGTTGTCACAGGGAGTGACAGAGAGAGAGAGAGGGAGTTGTCACAGGGAGTGACAGAGAGAGAGAGGGAGTTGTCACAGGGAGTGACAGAGAGAGAGAGGGAGTTGTCACAGGGAGTGACAGAGAGAGAGAGGGAGTTGTCACAGGGAGTGACAGAGAGGGAGAGGGAGTTGTCACAGGGGGTCACAGAGAGAGGGAGTTGTCACAGGGAGTCACAGAGAGAGAGAGGGACTTGTCACAGGGAGTCACAGAGAGAGAGGGAGTTGTCACAGGGAGTCACAGAGAGAGAGAGGGAGTTGTCACAGGGAGTCACAGAGAGAGAGGGAGTTGTCACAGGGAGTCACAGAGAGAGAGAGGGAGAGGGAGTTGCCACAGGGAGTCACAGAGAGAGAGAGCGAGTTGTCACTGAGAGAGAGAGGGAGTTGTCACAGGGAGTCACAGAGAGAGAGAGGGAGTTGTCACAGGGAGTCACAGAGAGAGAGAGGGAGTTGTCACAGAGAGAGAGAGAGGGAGTTGTCACAGGGAGTCACAGAGAGAGAGAGGGAGTTGTCACAGGGAGTGACAGAGAGGGAGAGGGAGTTGTCACAGGGGGTCACAGAGAGAGGGAGTTGTTACAGGGAGTCACAGAGAGAGAGAGGGACTTGTCACAGGGAGTCACAGAGAGAGAGGGAGTTGTCACAGGGAGTCACAGAGAGAGAGAGGGAGAGGGAGTTGCCACAGGGAGTCACAGAGAGAGAGAGGGAGTTGTCACTGAGAGAGAGAGGGAGTTGTCACAGGGAGTCACAGAGAGAGAGCGGGAGTTGTCACAGGGAGTCACAGAGAGGGAGAGGGAGTTGTCACAGAGAGAGAGAGAGGGAGTTGTCACAGGGAGTCACAGAGAGAGAGAGGGCGTTGTCACAGGGAGTCACAGAGAGGGAGAGGTAGTTGTCACAGGGAGTCACAGAGAGAGAGAGGGAGTTGTCACAGGGAGAGAGAGAGGGCGTTGTCACAGGGAGTCACAGAGAGGGAGTGGGAGTTGTCACAGGGTGTCACAGAGAGAGAGAGGGCGTAGTCACAGGGAGTCACAGAGAGGGAGTGGGAGTTGTCACAGGGAGTCACAGAGAGAGAGAGGGCGTTGTCACAGAGAGAGGGAGGGAGTTGTCACAGGGAGTCACAGAGAGAGGGAGGGACTTGTCACAGGGAGTCACAGAGAGAGAGAGAGGGAGTTGTCACAGAGAGAGAGAGGGAGTTGTCACGGAGTCACAGCGAGAGAGAGGGAGTTGTCACAGGGAGTCACAGAGAGAGAGGGAGTTGTCACAGGGAGTCACAGAGAGAGAGAGGGAGTTGTCACAGGGAGTCACAGAGAGGGAGAGGGAGTTGTCACAGAGAGAGAGAGGGAGTTGTCACAGGGAGTCACAGAGAGAGAGAGGGAGTTGTCACAGAGAGAGAGAGGGAGTTGTCGCAGAGAGAGAGAGGGAGTTGTCGCAGGGAGTCACAGAGAGGGAGAGGGAGAGGGAGTTGTCGCAGGGGGTCACAGAGAGAGGGAGTGGGAGTTGTCACAGGGAGTCACAGAGGGAGAGGGAGTTGTCGCAGGGAGTCACAGAGAGAGAGAGGGAGTTGTCACAGGGAGTCACAGAGGGAGAGAGGGAGTTGTCACAGAGAGAGAGGGCGTTGTCACAGAGAGAGAGAGGGAGTTGTCACAGGGAGTCACAGGGAGAGGGAGAGGGAGTTGTCACAGGGAGAGGGAGAGGGAGTTGTCACAGGGAGTGACAGAGAGAGAGAGGGAGTTGTCACAGGGGGTCACAGAGAGGGAGTTGTCACAGGGAGTCACAGAGAGAGAGAGAGAGGGAGTTGTCACAGAGAGGGAGAGGGAGTTGTCACAGGGGGTCACAGAGAGAGGGAGAGGGAGTTGTCAAAGAGAGAGAGAGGGAGTTGTCACAGGGAGTGAGAGGGAGTTGTCACAGGGAGTCACAGAGAGAGAGGGAGTTGTCTCAGGGAGTCACAGAGAGAGGGAGAGGGAGTTGTCACAGGGAGTGACAGAGAGAGAGAGGGAGTTGTCACGGGGTGAGAGGGAGAGGGAGTTGTCACAGGGAGTCACAGAGAGGGAGTTGTCACAGGGAGTCACAGAGAGAGAGAGGGCGTTGTCACAGGGAGTCACAGAGAGAGGGAGGGAGTTGTCACGGAGTCACAGAGAGGGAGAGGGAGTTGTCACAGGGAGTCACAGAGAGAGAGGGAGTTGTCACAGGGAGTCACAGAGAGAGAGAGGGAGTTGTCACAGGGGGTCACAGAGAGAGAGAGGGAGTTGTCACAGGGAGTCACAGAGAGGGAGAGGGAGTTGTCACGGAGAGGGAGTTGTCACAGGGGGTCACAGAGAGAGGGAGAGGGAGTTGTCACAGAGAGAGAGAGGGAGTTGTCACAGGGAGTGAGAGGGAGTTGTCACAGGGAGTCACAGAGAGAGAGAGGGAGTTGTCACAGGGAGTGACAGAGAGAGAGAGAGGGAGTTGTCACAGGGAGTGACAGAGAGAGAGAGGGAGTTGTCACGGAGTGACAGAGAGAGAGAGGGAGTTGTCACAGGGAGTGACAGAGAGAGAGAGGGAGTTGTCACAGGGAGTGACAGAGAGGGAGAGGGAGTTGTCACAGGGGGTCACAGAGAGAGGGAGTTGTCACAGGGAGTCACAGAGAGAGAGAGGGACTTGTCACAGGGAGTCACAGAGAGAGAGGGAGTTGTCACAGGGAGTCACAGAGAGAGAGAGGGAGTTGTCACAGGGAGTCACAGAGAGAGAGGGAGTTGTCACAGGGAGTCACAGAGAGAGAGAGGGAGAGGGAGTTGCCACAGGGAGTCACAGAAAGAGAGAGGGAGTTGTCACTGAGAGAGAGAGGGAGTTGTCACAGGGAGTCACAGAGAGAGAGAGGGAGTTGTCACAGGGAGTCACAGAGAGAGAGAGGGAGTTGTCACAGAGAGAGAGAGAGGGAGTTGTCACAGGGAGTGACAGAGAGAGAGAGGGAGTTGTCACAGGGAGTGACAGAGAGGGAGAGGGAGTTGTCACAGGGGGTCACAGAGAGAGGGAGTTGTCACAGGGAGTCACAGAGAGAGAGAGGGACTTGTCACAGGGAGTCACAGAGAGAGAGGGAGTTGTCACAGGGAGTCACAGAGAGAGAGAGGGAGAGGGAGTTGCCACAGGGAGTCACAGAGAGAGAGAGGGAGTTGTCACTGAGAGAGAGAGGGAGTTGTCACAGGGAGTCACAGAGAGAGAGAGAGGGAGTTGTCACAGGGAGTCACAGAGAGAGAGAGGGCGTTGTCACAGGGAGTCACAGAGAGGGAGAGGTAGTTGTCACAGGGAGTCACAGAGAGAGAGAGGGAGTTGTCACAGGGAGAGAGAGAGGGCGTTGTCACAGGGAGTCACAGAGAGGGAGTGGGAGTTGTCACAGGGAGTCACAGAGAGAGAGAGGGCGTAGTCACAGGGAGTCACAGAGAGGGAGTGGGAGTTGTCACAGGGAGTCACAGAGAGAGAGAGGGCGTTGTCACAGAGAGAGGGAGGGAGTTGTCACAGGGAGTCACAGAGAGAGGGAGGGACTTGTCACAGGGAGTCACAGAGAGAGAGAGAGGGAGTTGTCACAGAGAGAGAGAGGGAGTTGTCACGGAGTCACAGCGAGAGAGAGGGAGTTGTCACAGGGAGTCACAGAGAGAGAGGGAGTTGTCACAGGGAGGCACAGAGAGAGAGAGGGAGTTGTCACAGGGAGTCACAGAGAGGGAGAGGGAGTTGTCACAGAGAGAGAGAGGGAGTTGTCACAGGGAGTCACAGAGAGAGAGAGGGAGTTGTCACAGAGAGAGAGAGGGAGTTGTCGCAGAGAGAGAGAGGGAGTTGTCGCAGGGAGTCACAGAGAGAGGGAGTGGGAGTTGTCACAGGGAGTCACAGAGAGAGAGGGAGAGGGAGTTGTCGCAGGGAGTCACAGAGAGAGAGAGGGAGTTGTCACAGGGAGTCACAGAGGGAGAGAGGGAGTTGTCACAGAGAGAGAGGGCGTTGTCACAGAGAGAGAGAGGGAGTTGTCACAGGGAGTCACAGGGAGAGGGAGAGGGAGTTGTCACAGGGAGAGGGAGAGGGAGTTGTCACAGGGAGTGACAGAGAGAGGGAGTTGTCACAGGGGGTCACAGAGAGGGAGTTGTCACAGGGAGTCACAGAGAGAGAGAGAGAGGGAGTTGTCACAGAGAGGGAGTTGTCACAGGGGGTCACAGAGAGAGGGAGAGGGAGTTGTCACAGAGAGAGAGAGGGAGTGAGAGGGAGTTGTCACAGGGAGTCACAGAGAGAGAGAGGGAGTTGTCACAGGGAGTGACAGAGAGAGAGAGAGGGAGTTGTCACAGGGAGTGACAGAGAGAGAGAGGGAGTTGTCACAGG
>NW_027592690.1:0-47602 GCF_964213995.1 Mustelus asterias
GTTTGGGACGGGGGTCGGGAGGAGTTTGGGGTTTGGGACGGGGGTCGGGAGGAAATTGGGGTTTGGGACGGGGGTCGGGAGGGGTTTGGGACGGGTGTCGGGAGGAAATTGGGGTTTGGGACGGGGGTCGGGAGGGGTTTGGGACGGGGGTCGGGAGGAAATTGGGGTTTGGGACGGGGGTCGGGAGGAAATTGGGGTTTGGGACGGGGGTCGGGAGGAAATTGGGGTTTGGGACGGGGGTCGGGAGGAAATTGGGGTTTGGGATCCGGGGAGGGGGGGGGGGGGAGAGTGGAATTGGATCCGGAGGGGGGAATTAGGATCGGGGTGGGGGGGGAATTGGGGTCTGGGATCCTGGGGAGGGAGAATTGGAGTCTGGGATCCAGGAAGGTGGGGGGGAATTGGGGTCAGGGATCTGTGGGGGGGAGGGTGGAATATGGCGTCAGGGATCTGGGGGGGGTGGATTTTGGGATCTGGGAGGTGGGGAATTGGTGTCTGGGATCCTGGGAGGGGGGAATTGGGGTCTGGGATCTTGGGGGCGCGGGGGGGGATTTTGGGATCTGGGAGGAGAGAGTTGGGTCAGGGATCCGGCGGGGCGGGGGGAGGAATTGGGGTTTGAGATCCGGGTGGGAATTGGGCTTGTGTGCAGTCGAATCCAAGAAACGTCAAACATAATTCCAGGATGAGAGGCTGAAAGAGACGGAAAGATGTGTGTGTGAAGCTTTTACACCATGAGGACAAGCGGAGAGGAGAAGCTGCTGGGCTGTTTAGTTCGGGATAAAGGAGCCAGGGTGGAGAAGGCAGTCACCCTAGGGGAGAAAACGTGTACAGTGGGGGGGTAGGAGGCAGAGAGGGAGGATGGGTTATTTTCCTTGCAGTACAGGGAGCAAGTTACACGTTGAAAAATCAGTGGATTAGCAAGGCAGAGCAGTTGAAATGTAGCAAGAGCTGGAAAGCTGACAAGAATCAAGGGTAGAACCAGTGTCGTTAGAACTCCCTGAACCCTGGGGGAAGGATTGCAAGAGTTTGTGTGTGTGTGTGTTTGTGGAACATTATAGAGTGAAGTTGTATTTGAAAGAATCCTGTCACAGATCCAAGCCAATTATCACCGTAAACCACGATAAGGGTTCCCCTACATTCACACAGGCTGTGGCTGCTGTCTGGAAATGTTAATGGCCCTGATCTCTCTCAACCAACTTAAATCCAAACAAAATACAAACCACTACCTCGTGTAGAGAGGGAGAAGATTTTGGGCAAAGCAGCTTTGGGGAATTAAAATGCTGGCCTAGCGCAGGCAACTTGATGTGAAAGCTTGAGTGGGCTTCACATTTGTGAGGGTGTTTGCACTCTGCCTGAGTTCAGGTTATATAATCAGCAGCCTTCAGGCCTGAACTATAAGGCCTCAATGACCCCACAAGAGAGAATCAGGAAATCGAGGGATTGCTGGTTTTTATCTGTGACAGGATTTCGGCAATGAGGCGTGAGTGAGGACTAAAACAGGCGGGTGTCCAAGCACGCTGCCATTCTTGGCCCGAATGGATAAAATAATAGACGCGCTTAATGTGAGGACATTAAGAGAACTGGGCTCCCAGACTGTTGCTTCCTTTTCTAAGTGCTGGATTAATGGAGTATTAGTAATCATGCTGTGAATCTCTCTCCTTTTCCCCCCCTTCCCCTCCACAAACCATTGTTCTGTATCACTTTACGTCACTTCTGCAGTAGTTGGGGGAGAAACTGTCCTTTTTTACATCCGGTTTCTTGCGATTCCCATGTACTCTCCTAGGAGTCAAAAAATTCAGGGCCAATAAGGTGAAAAGCTAGGCTGGAAACCTCCATTATCCCCTAACTCCACCCGCACTCCCCGCCACCATCATTCCCTAAAACCCTCCCTGCCACAGGGAGCAAGAGCCCACCTGGGAAGTCATTTGGATGATTAAGTAATATCTAGGAAGATGTTTGCTTTCTATCTGATTCAATCTCAGACTCGGACTAGGACAGGTCCAACTCCCTCCTGAAGGCAGGGGCACGTTTAAAATCAGTTTCTTTATTCAATTCAACTTTCTCCTGTAGCTGATTTACCTGCCCTCCAAGGTTTACAGTTCAACACACACCTGTCGTACTCCCCAACTCTGCAAGTCAGAGTGTAAGCAGCTTCAATTTGTATTGCGCGGTTAAAACAGCAAAACTTCACGTACAAGCAGACAATTTAACGCTGAGCTGTGTAAAGAGAAATTAGAAAGTCTGACCAAAAGTTCAGTCAAAGGTTTTGAGGGGTATCTAAAAGGAGGAGAGTGAAGAGTGCGGGGTGCCCCTCTGGCACGGGCCCTCTGGCAGTGCGGGGCGCTCCTTTGGCACAATCCCTCTGGCAGTGCGGGGCGCCCCTTTGGCACGGGTCCTCTGGCAGTGTGGGGCGGACGGGTCCTCTGGCAGTGGGGCGCCCCTTTGGCACGGGTCCTCTGGCAGTGCGGGGCGCCCCTTTGGCACGGGTCCTCTGGCAGTGCGGGGTGCCGCTTTGGCACGGGTCCTCTGGCAGTGCGGGGCGCCCCTTTGGCACGGGTCCTGTGGCAGTGCAGGGCGCTCCTTTGGCACGGGTCCTGTGGCAGTGCGGGGCGCCCCTTTGGCACGGGTCCTGTGGCAGTGCGGGGCGCCCCTTTGGCACAGGCCCTGTGGCAGTGCAGGGCACCCCTTTGACGCGGGTCCAGTGGCAGTGCAGGGCGCCCCTTTGGCACGGGTCCTGTGGCAGTGCAGGGCGCCCCTTTGGCACGGGTCCTGTGGCAGTGCAGGGCGCCCCTTTGGCACGGGTCCTGTGGCAGTGCAGGGCGCCCATTTGGCACGGGCCCTGTGGCAGTGCGGGGCACCCCTTTGACGCGGGTCCAGTGGCAGTGCAGGGCGCCCCTTTGACGTGGGTCCTGGGGCAGTGCAGGGCGCCCCTTTGACACGGGCCCTGTGGTAGTGCGGGGGCCCGTTTGGCGCGAACCCGCTGGCAGTGCGGGGCGCCCCTTTGACACGGGCCCTGTGGCAGTGCAGGGTGCTCCTTTGACGCGGGTCCTCTGGCAGTGCGGGGCACCCCTTTGGCATGGGCCCTCTGGCAGTGCGGGCCCCCTGGCACTGCGGGGCGCCCCTTTGGCCTGGGCCCCCTGGCAGTGCGGAGCGCCCCTTTGGTACGGGCCCTCGGGCAGTGCGGGCCCTCTGGCAGTGCGGGGCGCCCCTTTGGCATGGGCCCTCTGGCAGTGCGGGGCGCCCCTTTGGCATGGGCCCTCTGGCAGTGCGGGGCACCCCTTTGGCATGGGCCCTCTGGCAGTGCGGGGCACCCCTTTGGCATGGGCCCTCTGGCAGTGCGGGGCACCCCTTTGGCTCGGGCAGTGCGGGCCCTCTGGCGGTGCAGAGCGCCCCTTTGGCATGGGCCCTCTGGCAGTGCGGGGCGCCCCTTTGGCATGGGCCCTCTGGCAGTGCGGGGCACCCCTTTGGCATGGGCCCTCTGGCAGTGCGGGGCACCCCTTTGGCATGGGCCCTCTGGCAGTGCGGGCCCTCTGGCAGTGCGGGGCGCCCCTTTGGCCTGGGCCCCCTGGCAGTGCGGGGCGCCCCTTTGGTACGGGCCATCGGGCAGTGCGGGCCCTCTGGCAGTGCGGGGCGCCCCTTTGGCATGGGCCCTCTGGCAGTGCGGGGCGCCCCTTTGGCATGGGCCCTCTGGCAGTGCGGGGCGCCCCTTTGGCATGGGCCCTCTGGCAGTGCGGAGCGCCCCTTTGGCATGGGCCCTCTGGCAGTGCGGGGCACCCCTTTGGCATGGGCCCTCTGGCAGTGCGGGGCACCCCTTTGGCATGGGCCCTCTGGCAGTGCGGGGCACCCCTTTGGCTCGGGCAGTGCGGGCCCTCTGGCGGTGCAGAGCGCCCCTTTGGCATGGGCCCTCTGGCAGTGCGGGGCGCCCCTTTGGCATGGGCCCTCTGGCAGTGCGGGGCGCCCCTTTGGCATGGGCCCTCTGGCAGTGCGGGGCACCCCTTTGGCATGGGCCCTCTGGCAGTGCGGGGCACCCCTTTGGCATGGGCCCTCTGGCAGTGCGGGGCACCCCTTTGGCTCGGGCAGTGCGGGCCCTCTGGCGGTGCAGGGCGCCCCTTTGGCATGGGCCCTCTGGCAGTGCGGGGCGCCCCTTTGGCATGGGCCCTCTGGCAGTGCGGGGCGCCCCTTTAGCATGGGCCCTCTGGCAGTGCGGGGCGCCCCTTTGGCATGGGCCCTCTGGCAGTGCGGGGCGCCCCTTTGGTATGGGCCCTCGGGCAGTGCGGGCCCTCTGGCAGTGTGGGGTGCCCCTTTGGCGCGGGCCCACTGGCAGTGCGGGGCGCCCCTTTGGCACGTGCCCTCTGGCAGTGCGGGGCGCCCCTTTGGCACGTGCCCTCTGGCAGTGCGGGGCGCCCCTTTGGCACGTGCCCTCTGGCAGTGCAGGGCGCCCCTTTGGCACGTGCCCTCTGGCAGTGCGGGGCGCCCCTTTGGCACGGGCCCTCTGGCAGTGCGGGGCGCCCCTTTGGCACGGGCCCTCTGGCAGTGCGGGGCACCCCTTTGGCATGGGCCCTCTGGCAGTGCGGGGCACCCCTTCGGCTCTGGCAGGGCGGGCCCTCTGGCAGTGCGGGACGCCCCTTTGGCATGGGCCCTCTGGCAGTGCGGGGCGCCCCTTTGGCATGGGCCCTCTGGCGGTGCAGGGCGCCCCTTTGGCATGGGCCCTCTGGCAGTGCGGGGCACCCCTTTAGTACGGGCCCTCGAGCAGTGCGGGCCCTCTGTCAGTGTGGGGCGCCCCTTTGGCGCGAGCCCTCAGGCAGTGCGGGGCGCCCCTTTGGCGCGGGCCCTCTGGCAGTGCGGGGCGCCCCTTTGGCGCAGGCCCTCTGGCAATGCGGGGCGCCCCTTTGGTGCGGGCCCTCTGGCAGTGCGGGGCGCCCCTTTAGCATGGGCCCACTGGCAGTGCGGGGCGCCCCTTTGGCATGGACCCTCTGGCAGTGCGGGGCGCCCCTTTGCCGCGGGCCCTCTGGCGGTGCGGGGCACCCCTTGGGCACGGGCCCTCGGGCAGTGCGGGCCCTCTGGCAGTGCGGGGCGCCCCTTTGGCATGGGCCCTCTGGCAGTGCGGGGCGCCCCTTTGGCATGGGCCCTCTGGCAGTGCGGGGCACCCCTTTGGCATGGGCCCTCTGGCAGTGCGGGGCACCCCTTTGGCATGGGCCCTCTGGCAGTGCGGGGCACCCCTTTGGCTCGGGCAGTGCGGGCCCTCTGGCGGTGCAGAGCGCCCCTTTGGCATGGGCCCTCTGGCAGTGCGGGGCGCCCCTTTGGCATGGGCCCTCTGGCAGTGCGGGGCACCCCTTTGGCATGGGCCCTCTGGCAGTGCGGGGCACCCCTTTGGCATGGGCCCTCTGGCAGTGCGGGCCCTCTGGCAGTGCGGGGCGCCCCTTTGGCCTGGGCCCCCTGGCAGTGCGGGGCGCCCCTTTGGTACGGGCCATCGGGCAGTGCGGGCCCTCTGGCAGTGCGGGGCGCCCCTTTGGCATGGGCCCTCTGGCAGTGCGGGGCGCCCCTTTGGCATGGGCCCTCTGGCAGTGCGGGGCGCCCCTTTGGCATGGGCCCTCTGGCAGTGCGGGGCACCCCTTTGGCATGGGCCCTCTGGCAGTGCGGGGCACCCCTTTGGCATGGGCCCTCTGGCAGTGCGGGGCACCCCTTTGGCTCGGGCAGTGCGGGCCCTCTGGCGGTGCAGAGCGCCCCTTTGGCATGGGCCCTCTGGCAGTGCGGGGCGCCCCTTTGGCATGGGCCCTCTGGCAGTGCGGGGCACCCCTTTGGCATGGGCCCTCTGGCAGTGCGGGGCACCCCTTTGGCATGGGCCCTCTGGCAGTGCGGGGCACCCCTTTGGCTCGGGCAGTGCGGGCCCTCTGGCGGTGCAGGGCGCCCCTTTGGCATGGGCCCTCTGGCAGTGCGGGGCGCCCCTTTGGCATGGGCCCTCTGGCAGTGCGGGGCGCCCCTTTAGCATGGGCCCTCTGGCAGTGCGGGGCGCCCCTTTGGCATGGGCCCTCTGGCAGTGCGGGGCGCCCCTTTGGTATGGGCCCTCGGGCAGTGCGGGCCCTCTGGCAGTGTGGGGTGCCCCTTTGGCGCGGGCCCACTGGCAGTGCGGGGCGCCCCTTTGGCACGTGCCCTCTGGCAGTGCGGGGCGCCCCTTTGGCACGTGCCCTCTGGCAGTGCGGGGCGCCCCTTTGGCACGTGCCCTCTGGCAGTGCGGGGCGCCCCTTTGGCACGTGCCCTCTGGCAGTGCTGGGCGCCCCTTTGGCACGTGCCCTCTGGCAGTGCGGGGCGCCCCTTTGGCACGGGCCCTCTGGCAGTGCGGGGCGCCCCTTTGGCACGGGCCCTCTGGCAGTGCGGGGCACCCCTTTGGCATGGGCCCTCTGGCAGTGTGGGGCACCCCTTCGGCTCGGGCAGGGCGGGCCCTCTGGCAGTGCGGGACGCCCCTTTGGCATGGGCCCTCTGGCAGTGCGGGGCGCCCCTTTGGCATGGGCCCTCTGGCGGTGCAGGGCGCCCCTTTGGCATGGGCCCTCTGGCAGTGCGGGGCACCCCTTTAGTACGGGCCCTCGAGCAGTGCGGGCCCTTTGTCAGTGTGGGGCGCCCCTTTGGCGCGAGCCCTCAGGCAGTGCGGGGCGCCCCTTTGGCGCGGGCCCTCAGGCAGTGCGGGGCGCCCCTTTGGCGCAGGCCCTCTGGCAATGCGGGGCGCCCCTTTGGTGCGGGCCCTCTGGCAGTGCGGGGCGCCCCTTTGGCATGGGCCCGCTGGCAGTGCGGGGCGCCCCTTTGGCATGGGCCCTCTGGCAGTGCGGGGCGCCCCTTTGCCGCGGGCCCTCTGGCGGTGCGGGGCACCCCTTGGGCACGGGCCCTCGGGCAGTGCGGGCCCTCTGGCAGTGCGGGGCGCCCCTTTGGCATGGGCCCTCTGGCAGTGCGGGGCGCCCCTTTGGCATGGGCCCTCTGGCAGTGCGGGGCGCCCCTTTGACAAGTGCCCTCTGGCAGTGCGGGGCGCCCCTTTGGCATGGGCCCTCTGGCAGTGCGGGGCGCCCCTTTGGTATGGGCCCTCGGGCAGTGCGGGCCCTCTGGCAGTGTGGGGCGCCCCTTTGGCGCGGGCCCTCTGGCAGTGCGGGGCGCCCCTTTGGCGCAGGCCCTCTGGCAGTGCGGGGCGCCCCTTTGGCGCGGGCCCTCTGGCAGTGCGGGGCACCCCTTTGGCATGGGCCCTCTGGCAGTGCGGGCCGCCCCTTTGCCGCGGGCCCTCTGGCGGTGCGGGGCGCCCCTTTGGCTCAGGCCCTCTGGCAGTGCGGGGCGCCCCTTTGGCACGGACCCTCTGGCAGTGCGGTGCGCCCCTTTGGCTCGGGCCCTCTGGCAGTGCCGGGCGCCCCTTTGGCTCAGGCCTTCTGGCAGTGCGGGGCGCCTGTGCTCGGCTGAAGTGAGAATTTTTTTCTATCGGTGGGTCTTGAGTCTTTGGATGTCTCTTCCTCGAGGCAGTGAGAAGACGTATTATTGAATATTTTAAAGGCAGTGCTCGATGGATTTTGCATAAGCAGGAGTGAAAGGTTCTTTGGAATAGAGTCATAGAGGTTTACAGCATGGAAACAGGCCCTTCGGCCCAACTTGTCCATGCCGGCCCTTTTTTTAACCCCTAAGCTAGTCCCAATTGCCTGCGTTTGGCCCATATCCCTCTATACCCATTTTATCCATGTAACTGTCTAAACGCTTTTTAAAAGATAAAATTGTACCTGCCTCTACTACTACCTCTGGCAGCTCGTTCCAGACACTCACCACCCTCTGTGTGAAAAAACTGCCCCTCTGGACACTTTTGTATCTCTCCCCTCTCACCTTAAACCTATGCCCTCTAGTTTTAGACTCCCCTACCTTTGGGAAAAGATATTGACTATCTACCTTGTCTATGCCCCTCATTATTTTATAGACGTCTATAAGGTCACCCCTCAGCCTCGGACGCTCCAGAGAAAAAAACTCCCGGTCTATTCAGCCTCTCCTTACAACTCAATCCATCAAGTCCTGGTAACATCCTAGTAAATCATTTCTGCACTGTTTCTAGTTTAATAATATCCTTTCTATAATAGGGTGACCAGAATTGCACACAGTATTCCAAGTGTGGCCTTACCAATGTCTTGTACAACTTCAACAAGGCGTCCCAACTCCTGTATTCAATGTTCTGACCGATTAAACCAAGCATGCTGAGTGCCTTCTTCACCACTCTGTCCATCTATGACTCCACTTTCAAGGAGCTATGAACATTTTCCCCGAGATCTCTTTGTTCTATAACTCTCCCCAATGTCCTACCATCAACTGAGTAAGTTCTGCCCTGGTTCGATCTACCAAAATGCATCACCTCGCATTTATCTAAATTAAACTCAATCTACCATTCATCAGCCCACTGGCCCAATTGATCAAGATCCCGTTACAATCCTGGATAACATTCTTCACTGTCCACTATACCACCAATCTTGTGTGTCATCTGCAAACTTGCTAACCATGCCTACTAAATTCTCATCCAAATCATTAATATAAATGACAAATAACAATGGACCCAGCGCCAATCCCTGAGGCACACCGCTGGTCACAGGCCTCCAGTTTGAAAAACAACCCTCAACAACCACCCTCTGGTTCTGTCATCAAGCCAGTTTTGTATTCATTTAGCTACCTCACCCTGGATCTCGGGAGATTTAAAACAACCTACCATGTGATACCTTGTCAAACACCTTGCTAAAGTCCATTTGGACGATATCAACTGCACTGCCTTCATCTATCTTCTTGGTTACCCCTTCAAAAAATTCAACCAAATTTGTGAGACATGATTTTCCACTCTCAAAGCCATGCTGACTGTCCCTAATCGGTCCTGGCATCTCTAAATGCCTGTAAATCCTGTCTCCCAAAATACCTTCTAACAACTTACCCACTGCAAATGAGAGGCTCACCGACTTGTAGTTCCCAGGCTTTTCCCTGCAGCCCTTCTTAAACAAAGGCACGACATTCCAATCTTCAGGCACCTCACCTGTGACTATCGATGATTCATGTATTTCTACTAGGGGACCCGCATTTTCCTCCCTAGCCTCCCACAATGTCCTGGGATACACTTCATCAGGTCCCGGGGATTTATCTACCTTGATGCGCTTTAAGACTTCCAGCACCTCCTTCTCTGTAATATGCACACTCCTCAAGACATCACTATTTATTTCCCCAAGTTCCCTAACATAGAACATGACAGCACAGTACAGGCCCTTCGGCCCTCGATGTTGCGCCGACCAGTGGTACCAATCTAAAGCCCCTCTAATCTACACTATTCCAATATCATCCATATGTTTATCCAATAACCACTTGAACGCTCTCAATGTTGACGAGTCCACCACTGCTGCAGGCAGGGCATTCCACGCCCTTACTACTCTCTGAGTAAAGAACCGACCTCTAACATCTGTCCTATATCTCTCACCCCTCAATTTAAAGCTATGTCCCCTCGTGCTAGCCAACACCATCCGAGGAAAAAGGCTCTCACTATCCACCCTATCTAATCCTCTGATCATCTTGTATGCCTCTATTAAGTCACCTCTTAACCTTCTTCTCTCTAACGAAAACAACCTCAAGCCCCTCAGCCTTTCTTCATACGATTTTCCCACCATACCAGGCAACATCCTGGTAAATCTCCTCTGCACCCTTTCCAACACTTCCACATCTTTCCTATAATAAGGCGAGCAGAACTGTACGCAATACTCCAAATGCGGCCGCACCAGAGTTTTGTACAGTTGCAGCATGATCTCCTGGCTCCAAAACTCAATCCCTCTACCAATAAAAGCTAACACACCGTACGCCTTCTTAACAACCCTATCAACCTGGGTGCCAACTTTCAGGGATCTATGCACATGGACACCCAGATCCCTCTGTTCATCCACACTACCAAGTATCTTACCATTAGCCCAGTACTCTGTATTCCTGTTACTCCTTCCAAAGTGAATCACCTCACACTTTTCCGCATTAAACTCCATTTGCCACCTCTCAGCCCAGCTCTGCAGCTTATCTATGTCCCTCTGTAACCTGTAACATCCATGCTTTTCTGAACAGTGAATACTGATGAGAAATATTCATTTAGGATCTCATCCATCTCTTGTGGATCCGCACATTGATGACCTTGTTGATCCTTAGAGGCCCTACTCTCTCCCTTGTTACTTTTTTGCCCTTTATGTATTTGTAGAATCCCTTTGGATTCTCCTTTGCCTTTTCTTCCAAAACAATCTCGTGTCCCTTTTTGCCCTCCTGATTTCTCTCTCAACTCTACTCCTTCACCCTCTATACTCTTGAAGCGATCCACTTGATCCCAGCTGCCTATGCATGTCACGTGCCTCCTTCTTCTTGACCAGGGTCTCAATGAATACTTTACTTCAGTATTCACAGTGGAAATGGATCTTGGTAGTTGCAGTGCAGACTTGTAGTGGACTGAAAAGATTGAGCATGTGGACATTAGGAAAGAGGATGTGTTGGAGCTTTTGAAAAGCATCAAGTTAGATAAATCGCCGGGACCGGATGGGATGTACCCCAGGTTACGTGGGAGGTGAGGGAAGAGATTGCTGAGCCTCTGGCGATGATCTTTGCGTCATCAATGGAGACGGGAGAGATTCCGGAGGATTGCGGATGTGGTTCCATTATTCAAGAAAGGGAGAAGAGAGAGCCCGGGAAATTATAGACCAGTGAGTCTAACCTCAGTGGTTGGTAAGCTGATGGAGAAGATCCTGAGAGGCAGGATTTATGAACATCTGGAGAGGAATAGTATGATCAGAAATAGCCAGCACGGCTTTGTCCAAGGCAGATCATGCCTTACGAGCCTAATTGAATTTTTTGAAGATGTAACTAGACACATAGAAGAGGGAAGAGCGGTAGATGTAGTTTATATGGGTTTCAGCAAGGCGTTTGATAAGGTGCCCCATGCAAGGCTTATTGAGAAAGTGAAGGGGCATGGGATACAAAGGGACATTGCCTTGTGGATTCAGAACTGGCTTGCCCACAGAATGCAAAGAGTGGTTGTAGATGGGTCTTTTTCAGAGTGGAGGCCGGTCACCAGTGGAGTGCCCCAGGGATCTGTTCTGGGACCCTTGCTCTTTGTGATTTTTATAAATGACCTGGATGAGGAAGTGGAAGGATGGGTTGGCAAGTTTGCTGATGACACAAAGGTTGGTGGTGTTGTGGATAGTGTAGAGGGATGTCAGCAGTTGCAACGAGATATAGATAAGATGCAAGACTGGGCGGAGAAGTGGCAGATGGACTTCAACCCAGATAAGTGTGTGGTGGTTCATTTTGGCAGGTTGAATAGGATGAAAGAATATAATATTAAGGGTAAGACGCTTGGCAGTGTGGAAGATCAGAAGGATTTTGGGGTCCGGGTTCATAGGACGCTCAAAGCAGCGTCGCAGGTAGAGGCTGTGGTTAAGAAGGCGTATGGAATACTGGCCTTCATCAATAGAGGAATTGAGTTTAGAAATTGGGAGATAATGCTGCAGCTGTATAGGACCCTGATCAGACCCCACCTGGAGTACTGAGCCCAGTTCTGGTCGCCTCATTACAGAAAGGATGTGGAAGCCATAGAAAGGGTGCAGAGGAGATTTACAAGGATATTGCCTGGATTCGGTGGCCTGCCTTATGAGGATAGGTTGAGAGAGCTAGGTCTTTTCTCCTTGGAGCAGCGAAGGATGAGAGGTGACCTGATAGAGGTGTATAAGATGTTGAGAGGTATTGACAGAGTGGATTCTCAGAGGCTTTTTCCCAGGGCTGAAATGGTTGCCACAAGAGGTCACAGGAGTAGGTACAGAGGAGATGTTAGGGGTAAGTTTTTCACTCAGAGGGTGGTGGGTGCGTGGAATCGGCTGCCGGTAGTGGTGGTGGAGACGGATTCGATAGGGTCTTTTAAGAGACTTTTGGATAAGTTCATGGAAGTTAGTAAGATAGAGGGTTATAGGTAAGCCTAGTAGGTAGGGACATGTTCGGCGCAACCTATGGGCCGAAGGGCCTGTTTGTGCTGTAGCTATTCTATGTTCTATGTTCTAATATCCCGAGTCATCCAAGGTTTCCTACTTCTACCAGCCTTGCCCTTCACTCTACGAGGAATGTACTTGCCCTGAATCCTGGTTAACACACTTTTGAAAGCGTGCCACTTACCAGATGTCCCTTTGCCTTCCCACAGACTCCCCCAATCAACTTTTGAAAGTTCCTGCCTGATACCATCAAAATTGGCCTTGCCCCAATTTAGAATTTTAACTTTTGGGCCAGACCTATCATTCTCCATAGCTATCTTTAAAACGAATGGAATTATGATCACTGGTCCCAAATTGATCCCTCACTAACACTTCTGTCACCTGCCCTTCCTTATTTCCTAAGAGGAGGTCAGGTTTTGCCCCCTCTCTAGTCGGGCCATCCACATACTAAATGAGAAATTCCTCCTGAATACACTCAACAAATTTCTCTCTCCAAGCCCCAAATACTATGGCTGTCCCAGTCAATGTTGGGGAAATTAAAATCTCCGACTATTACCACCCCATTTTTCTTGGAGCTGTCTGTAATCTCCTTACATATTTGCTCCTCAATTTCCCACCGACTATTTGGGGGCCTATAGTACAACCCTATCAAAGTGATTTCCCTCTTATTTCTCAGTTCTACACATATAGACTCAGTGGGCGAACGCTTGGATATATCCCCTCTCTGTACTGCCATGACGTTTTCCTTAATCAAAAGTGCAACTCCCCCTCCTCTCTTACCTTCTGTTCTATCTTTCCGAAAGCAAAGATAGCTGGGAATGTGGAATTGAGGATGCGGTCAGATCCACCTTAATTTTATTGAATGGGGGAGCAGGGTCGAGAGGCAACATTTCGTACTGCAGTTAATTTGGATGTTGGCATGTAGCGGCACGGTAGCACAGGTTAGCACTGCTGCTTCACAGCTCCAGGGTCCTGGGTTCGATTCCTGGCTCGGGTCACTGTCTGTGTGGAGTTTGCACATTCTCCTCGTGTCTGCGTGGGTTTCCTCCGGGTGCTCCGGTTTCCTCCCACAGTCCAAAGATGTGCGGGTTAGGTTGATTGGCCAGGTTAAAAAAAAATTGCCCCTTAGAGTCCTGGGATGCGTAGGTTAGAGGGATTAGTGGGTAAAATATGTGGGGGTAGGGCCTGGGTGGGATTGTGGTCGGTGCAGACTCGATGGGTCGAATGGCCTCCTTCTGCACTGTAGGGTTTCTATTACTTCTATGACTACTGTTCATTGCATGGCACTGCTTCTGAGAGCTTCTTGGGACTGTCAGTATTTACAGTGAGGGGGTCTCTGGGAGTGTCAGTATTTACAGTGAGGGTGTCTCTGGGAGTCAGTATTTACAGTGAGGGGGTCTCTGGGGGTGTCAGTATTTACAGTGAGGGGGTCTCTGGGGGTGTCAGTATTTACAGTGAGGGGGTCTCTGGGAGTGTCAGTATTTACAGTGAGGGTGTCTCTGGGAGTGTGTCAGTATTTGCAGTGAGGGGGTCTCTGGGAGTGTGTCAGTATTTACAGTGAGGGGGGTCTCTGGGAGTGTGTCAGTATTTACAGTGAGGGTGTCTCTGGGAGTGTCAGTATTTACAGTGAGGGGGTCTCTGGGAGTGTGTCAGTATTTACAGTGAGGGGGTCTCTGGGAGTGGGTCAGTATTTACAGTGAGGGGGTCTCTGGGGGTGTCAGTATTTACAGTGAGGGGGTCTCTGGGGGTGTCAGTATTTACAGTGAGGGGGTCTCTGGGAGTGTCAGTATTTACAGTGAGGGGGTCTCTGGGGGTGTCAGTATTTGCAGTGAGGGGGTATCTGGGAGTGTCAGTATTTACAGTGAGGGGGTCTCTGGGAGTGTCAGTATTTACAGTGAGGGGGGTCTCTGGGAGTGTCAGTATTTACAGTGAGGGGGTCTCTGGGAGTGTCAGTATTTACAGTGAGGGGGGTCTCTGGGAGTGTCAGTATTTACAGTGAGGGGGTCTCTGGGAGTGTGTCAGTATTTACAGTGAGGGGGGTCTCTGGGAGAGTGTCAGTATTTACAGTGAGGGGGTCTCTGGGAGTCAGTATTTAAAATGAGGGGGTCTCGGAGTCAGTATTTACAGTGAGGGGGTCTCTGGGAGTGTCAGTATTTACAGTGAGGGGGTCTCTGGGAGTGTCAGTATTTACAGTGAGGGGGTCTCTGGGAGTGTCAGTATTTACAGTGAGGGGGGTCTCTGGGAGTGTCAGTATTTACAGTGAGGGGGTCTCTGGGAGTGTGTCAGTATTTACAGTGAGGGGGTCTCTGGGAGTGTCAGTATTTACAGTGAGGGGGTCTCTGGGAGTGTCAGTATTTACAGTGAGGGGGTCTCTGGGAGTGTCAGTATTTACAGTGAGGGGGGTCTCTGGGAGTGTCAGTATTTACAGTGAGGGGGTCTCTGGGAGTGTGTCAGTATTTACAGTGAGGGGGTCTCTGGGAGTGTCAGTATTTACAGTGAGGGTGTCTCTGGGAGTGTCAGTATTTACAGTGAGGGGGTCTCTGGGAGTGTCACTATTTACAGTGAGGGGGTGTCTGGGAGTGTCAGTATTTACAGTGAGGGGGGTCTCGGAGTGTCAGTATTTACAGTGAGGGGGTCTCTGGGGGTGTCAGTATTTGCAGTGAGGGGGGTCTCTGGGAGTGTCAGTATTTACAGTGAGGGGGTCTCTGGGGGTGTCAGTATTTGCAGTGAGGGGGTCTCTGGGAGTGTCAGTATTTACAGTGAGGGGGGTCTCTGGGAGTGTCAGTATTTACAGTGAGGGGGTCTCTGGGAGTGTCAGTATTTACAGTGAGGGGGTCTCTGGGAGTGTGTCAGTGTTTACAGTGAGGGGGTCTCGGAGTCAGTATTTACAGTGAGGGGGTCTCTGGGGGTGTCAGTATTTGCAGTGAGGGGGTCTCTGGGAGTGTCAGTATTTACAGTGAGGGGGGTCTCGGAGTGTCAGTATTTACAGTGAGGGGGGTCTCGGAGTGTCAGTATTTACAGTGAGGGGGGTCTCGGAGTGTCAGTATTTACAGTGAGGGGGGTCTCGGAGTGTCAGTATTTACAGTGAGGGGGGTCTCAGGGAGTGTCAGTATTTACAGTGAGGGGGGTCTCTGGGAGTGTGTCAGTATTTACAGTGAGGGGGTCTCTGGGAGTGTGTCAGTATTTACAGTGAGGGGGGTCTCTGGGAGTGTCAGTATTTACAGTGAGGGGGTCTCTGGGAGTGTGTCAGTATTTACAGTGAAGGTGTCTCTGGGGGTGTGTCAGTATTTGCAGTGAGGGGGTCTCTGGGGGTGTGTCAGTATTTACAGTGAGGGGGTCTCTGGGAGTGTCAGTATTTACAGTGAGGGTGTCTCTGGGAGTGTCAGTATTTACAGTGCGGGGGTCTCTGGGAGTGTCAGTGTTTACAGTGAGGGGGGTCTCGGAGTGTCAGTATTTGCAGTGAGGGGGTCTCTGGGGGTGTGTCAGTATTTACAGTGCGGGGGTCTCTGGGAGTGTCAGTGTTTACAGTGAGGGGGGTCTCGGAGTGTCAGTATTTGCAGTGAGGGGGTCTCTGGGGGTGTGTCAGTATTTACAGTGAGGGGGTCTCTGGGAGTGTCAGTATTTACAGTGAGGGTGTCTCTGGGAGTGTGTCAGTATTTACAGTGAGGGGGTCTCTGGGAGTGTCAGTATTTACAGTGAGGGGGTCTCTGGGAGTGTCAGTATTTACAGTGAGGGGGTCTCTGGGAGTGTGTCAGTATTTACAGTGAGGGGGTCTCTGGGAGTGTCAGTGTTTACAGTGAGGGGGTCTCTGGGAGTGTCAGTATTTACAGTGAGGGGGGTCTCTGGGAGTGTGTCAGTATTTACAGTGAGGGGGGTCTCTGGGAATGTGTCAGTATTTACAGTGAGGGGTGTGTGTCGGGAGTGTCAGTATTTACAGTGAGGGGGTCTCTGGGAGTGTCAGTATTTACAGTGCGGGGGTCTCTGGGAGTGTCAGTGTTTTTGCAGTGAGGGGGTCTCTGGGAGTGTCAGTATTTGCAGTGAGGGGGTCTCTGGGAGTGTCAGTATTTGCAGTGAGGGGGTCTCTGGGAGTGTCAGTATTTGCAGGTGAGGGGGGTCTCTGGGAGTGTCAGTATTTACAGTGAGGGGTGTGTCTGGGAGTGTGTCAGTATTTACAGTGAGGGGGTCTCTGGGAGTGTGTCAGTATTTACAGTGAAGGTGTCTCTGGGAGTGTCAGTATTTACAGTGAGGGGTGTGTCTGGGAGTGTGTCAGTATTTACAGTGAGGGGGTCTCTGGGAGTGTGTCAGTATTTACAGTGAAGGTGTCTCTGGGGGTGTGTCAGTATTTGCAGTGAGGGGGTCTCTGGGAGTGTGTCAGTATTTACAGTGAGGGGGTCTCTGGGAGTGTGTCAGTATTTACAGTGAAGGTGTCTCTGGGGGTGTGTCAGTATTTACAGTGAGGGGGTCTCTGGGAGTGTCAGTATTTACAGTGAAGGTGTCTCTGGGAGTGTGTCAGTATTTACAGTGAGGGGGGTCTCTGGGAGTGTCAGTATTTACAGTGAGGGGGTCTCTGGGAGTGTCAGTATTTACAGTGAGGGGGTCTCTGGGAGTGTGTCAGTATTTACAGTGAGGGGGTCTCTGGGAGTGTCAGTATTTACAGTGAGGGGGTCTCTGGGAGTGTCAGTATTTACAGTGAGGGGGTCTCTGGGAGCGTCAGTATTTACAGTGAGGGGGGTCTCTGGGAGTGTCAGTATTTACAGTGAGGGGGGTCTCTGGGAGTGTCAGTATTTACAGTGAGGGGGGTCTCTGGGAGTGTGTCAGTATTTACAGTGAGGTGGTCTCTGGGAGTGTGTCAGTATTTACAGTGAGGGGGTCTCTGGGAGTGTCAGTATTTACAGTGAGGGGGTCTCTGGGAGTGTGTCAGTATTTACAGTGAGGGGGTCTCTGGGAGTGTCACTATTTACAGTGCGGGGGTCTCTGGGAGTGTCAGTATTTACAGTGAGGGGGGTCTCTGGGAGTGTCAGTATTGTAAGAAGTCTTACAACACCATGTTAAAGTCCAACAGGTTTATTTGGTAGCAAATACCATAAGCTTTCGGAGCACTGCTCCTTCGTCAGATGGAGTGGAGATCTGCTCTCAAACAGTGCACAGACACAGAAATCAAGTTACAGAATACTAATTAGAATCCGAATCTCTACAGCCAGCCAGGTCTTACAGGTACAGACAATGTGGGTGGAGGGAGCATTCAACACAGGTTAAAGAGATGTGTATTGTCTCCAGACAGAACAGCTAGTGAGATTCTGCAAGTCCAGGGGGAAAGCTGTGGGGTTACTGATAATGTGACATAAATCCAACATCCCGGTTTAGGCCGTCCTCATGTGTGCGGAACTTGGCTATCAGTTTCTGCTCAGCGACTCTGCGCTATCGTGTGTCGTGAAGGCTGCCTTGGAGAACGCTTACCTGAAGATCCAAGGCTGAATGCCCGTGACTGCTGAAGTGCTCCCCCACAGGAAGGGAACAGTCTTGCCTGGTGATTGTCGAGCGGTGTTCATTCATCCGTTGTCGTAGCGTCTTCCTGTGGGGGAGCACTTCAGCAGTCACGGGCATTCAGCCTTGGATCTTCAGGTAAGCGTTCTCCAAGGCGGCCTTCATGACACACGACAGCGCAGAGTCGCTGAGCAGAAACTGATAGCCAAGTTCCGCACACATGAGGACGGCCTAAACCGGGATGTTGGATTTATGTCACATTATCAGTAACCCCCACAGCTTTTCCCCTGGTCTTGCAGAATCTCACTAGCTGTTCTGTCTGGAGACAATACACATCTCTTTAACCTGTGTTGAATGCTCCCTCCACCCACATTGTCTGTACCTTTAAGACCTGGCTGGCTGTAGAGATTCGCATTCTAATTAGTATTCTGTAACTTGATTTCTGTGTCTGTGCACTGTTTGAGAGCAGATATCCACTCCATCTGACGAAGGAGCAGTGCTCCGAAAGCTTATGGTATTTGCTACCAAATAAACCTGTTGGACTTTAACCTGGTGTTGTGAGACTTCTTACTGTGCTTACCCCAGTCCAACGCCGGCATCTCCACATCGAGTGTCAGTATTTACAGTGAGGGGGGTCTCCGAGAGTGTCACTATTTACAGTGAGGGGTGTCTCTGGGAGTGTGTCAGTATTTACAGTGAGGGGATGTCTGAGAGCTTGTAGGTGCATATCAGGGAATCTCTGGGAATGTGTCTGTATTTATCGGGGACTCTCTGGGAATGTATTTGCAGGGAGCAACTGGGAATTTTTATGTCTTTATAGGAGGGTCAGTGCGAGAGTGTCGGTATTTTTTGGGGGTTCCCTGGGATTTTAGCGGTTTGTGTGACTTCTAACAGTGTATAATTGGCAACCACAGCTCTCCCTGTGGAATTCCAGGTAATCTTAGACAAGAGCTTTATTTCCATCTTTTAATCCTGTCCATCATTTCCCAGCAACTGGCTTTAAAAACAAAAATTATCTTTTCCTCCAGGATTGCTGCATGACTTTCTGGAGATAGTTTTGTCAAATCTTTTCCATTCTCAACAGGTGAATGTGGATCTGTGGCATCTGCAGCAGGAAGAGATTGGGTCAGGGTTAATGCATCTGTGACCCCCTCAGCTGGGGCAGCAGTGCGCCCTCTGTAACTGGTTGGAGTCTCCCCCAACACCTCTCGAAATGCCCCAACAGAAGGGGGCCATGCGGCCGACCGTGCCTCTGCAGCTCTGTTAGTCCCAGTCACCCTGTTCTTTCTCCATTGCTCCTTTTCAAGATGATGAACAATTCTGATCAGAGCAGATATTGAGAAACTGTTCCTTCTGGTGAGCGGCCCATTATTGTCAAATCTTGGCAAAAATGTTGAGGGGTGAGGTGAGAAATCCGATCAGAGTTATCCGAATTTGGAATGCTCTACCTGAAAACTGTTAATCCCAATTCCGGCAATAACTGAAAAGGAAGTTTAACAGCTCACTGAGGGTGAAGAGCTTACAGAGCTACAGAGTGTGGGATATGAACTAATCATGACTGCTCTTTCAAAGAACCAGCACAGCACAGTGGCCTGACTGGCCTGTGCTGAACTTTCTATAATTCTACCTTTATATCCAATTCCCTTTTGAAAGTTCCTATTGAATTTGCTTCCACCGCCCTTTCAGGCAGCGCCTTTCAGATCACAACTCGCAAAAAACATTCTCCTCATCTCCCCCACCGGTCCTTTTCCCGATTCTCTTCAATCTGTGTCCCCCTCTGGTTACCCACCCTCCTGACACTGGAAACACTTTCTCCTTATTCACTCTGTCCAAACCATTCCTGATTCTGAACGCCTCAATTCAATCTCCCCCTTAACCTTCCGTGCTTTAAGGAGTACGATCCCAGCTTCTCCCAGTCCTTCCACATTAACTGAAGCCCCCTTCATCCCTGATCTCATGCTTGTATATCTCCCTCCGCACCTTCTCCAAGGACTTGGCATCCTTCCTAAAGTGTGGAGCCTGGAATTGGACCGGGTATTCCAGCTGGATTCTAACCAGTGTTGAGAAAGGTTCAGGTCAAGGCCCTTCCCCGAGATGATTTGGACTAAAGAGTGGGTGTCAGGAATAGGACAGGCTCCGGCTGTGATAATACCCTGGGCGTTGACACACACAGGCACAAATACTGGAATGGTCACTCGACTGAGAATGGGTGTTGCCTGTGGAGCCATGAGTCACTACCTTGGGAAGGCGAGGAAATGTTTGTCAGGGCAGGAGGAGGGTAATGCACGTGTGACCCACAGTAAATAGTACGTGGGATATGAAAGCATTTCAGCTCCACTTGTTGCCCTGTCCCTGTGAGGGCTGGTGGTGGGGATGGTGTTGTGACAGGGCTGTTGTGGGGTGGGGAGGGGTGTGTGGGTGTGTGTGTGGGGGTGGTGGGGTGGAGGGTGGTGGCAGTAACAAGCGGTGCTGTGTTGCTGCTTTGATAGGGCGGCTGTATTGCTGTGTCGGTTTCGTACTGCGAGGCGGTGTAATCTGAAAGAGGGCTTCCTGTAATTGTGCATGAAAATGGTTGCCTTGTTTGTTTTCTCATGCGGTACAGGCCCCCCTTTCTATTTGGAGGGTTAATGGCATCCCGAGGCGAACGTGGGGTGTGTGTGTGTGTGTTTTGTGCAGTGGCACTGTGTCTGGGTGTACTCGAACACCTGTTTCCCAAGTGGGGGAGTGAGAGATTGTGTGGGGGGGGGGATAGTTCCTGCAGAACCATTCTCATTGAGCCCAGCCAGCTGTTGGCTTTCAATTCTGTTTCTAAAATAAAGAAGCACGCACACTTTGCTGCTCTCTGTACCTTCAGTTGTTGCTGTGCAGACATCCGGTCAAGTAAAATTTTCTTGGTAATTTTTTTTTCTTCTGCTTCCTTCCTGTCCCTAATTTTTTCCACCTCTCCTGATAAATGCAGTGCTTGCTGTGTTATCCCTTTGGCACCCTGTCCATTATTCAGTGAGTGTCAGCAGGCTAATCAACTGTAAAGGGCATCACAGCTGAGCCCAAGCTTGCATTTGCCCCCCAAGTCCACTCACTGGCTGCTGGATAGTGATCAAGAGGTGTTTAACCTGACTGGATAGCCTTGCCATGATTGAACCTTCCTTCCTTCCTTCCTTCCTTCCTTCCTTCCTTCCTTCCTTCCTTCCTTCCTTCCTTCCTTCCTTCCTTCCTTCCTTCCTTCCTTCCTTCCTTCCTTCCTTCCTCCCTCCCTCCCTCCCTCCCTCCCTCCCTCCCTCCCTCCCTCCCTCCCTCCCTCCCTCCCTCCCTCCCTCCCTCCCTCCCTCCCTCCCTCCCTCCCTCCCTCCCTCCCTCCCTCCCTCCCTCCCTCCCTCCCTCCCTCCCTCCCTCCCTCCCTCCCTCCCTCCCTCCCTCCCTCCCTCCCTCCCTCCCTCCCTCCCTCCCTCCCTCCCTCCCTCCCTCCCTCCCTCCCTCCCTCCCTCCCTCCCTCCCTCCCTCCCTCCCTCCCTCCCTCCCTCCCTCCCTCCCTCCCTCCCTCCCTCCCTCCCTCCCTCCCTCCCTCCCTCCCTCCCTCCCTCCCTCCCTCCCTCCCTCCCTCCCTCCCTCCCTCCCTCCCTCCCTCCCTCCCTCCCTCCCTCCCTCCCTTTCCTCCCTCCCTCCCTTTCCTCCCTCCCTCCCTTTCCTCCCTTTCCTCCCTCCCTCCCTTTCCTCCCTCCCTCCCTTTCCTCCCTCCCTCCCTTTCCTCCCTCCCTCCCTCCCTCCCTTTCCTCCCTCCCTCCCTCCCTCCCTCCCTTTCCTCCCTCCCCCCCTCCCTTTCCTTTCCTCCCTCCCTCCCTTTCCTTTCCTCCCTCCCCCCCCCCCCCCCCCCACACACACTGCCCCCCCCAACCCACTGTAATTCAGAACGCAACCCAATTGCAGCACCCACAACTACCCTGACCGTGTGAGTGAGCTCCAGGTAGAGCCAGACTGAACCAAGTCATTGCTATGACTTAGTTCACATTATGGAGCACACTTGCCCCACATGCTGTGAGTGGGTGAGCGTATTTTTAATGCCTCATTAGTTGTTACATGTATTTTTTTAAGCTGTTTGCGTCTCTTTCCAAGCTCCCCTGTGCCAACCTTGGGTGACTTCCCAGATGTGAGGTGCACCTTGTCTGGCTCACCTCACATCAGCAATTCTGTTTCTTTGTCAGTATCCAGTGACCAGGGTGTGAAAGCGAACAGCCTAGCGGAGCATAGCTTGAGATTCCAGATCCTCCTTCATTCAGTGCATGCTTGTGAGTTTGCGGTCAGCTGTAGCTCAGTTGGTCTGTGATCTTGAATCAGAATTGTGGGATTTGAACCGCACAAACCAGGGAATAGTTTGGAGGGCCACTACTGAGGGAGTGCTGCAGCACTGGGACAGACCAAGGGAGCGTCACATGTTGGAGGGTCAGGACCCTGAGTGCACCACCTTATCAGAGGATTAGTACCGATGGAGTGTCGGAGGGTCAGTGCAAAGGGAGGGCCGCTCTGTCGGAGGGTCAGTGATGAGGGAGTGCCTCATTATCTGAGGGATAATATTTTGGGGTGTGGTACCAAACCAAGGCTTGGTTGACGTCAGTAGATTCCTGATCACTATGTTCTCTTGCTACCTTGCCCAACATTCAGCCCCCTGGCTACGCCTCAAGAAAAAGAAACAAGCTTTGGTCACCTGCCCTAATGTTTCTTCCTTTGGCGTGTCAGCCAGGTTGTGTGTGTAATTCACACTCGCATGTTGAGACATGTGACTGTTAAAGGTGCAAAATGACATTGTTGTTGGACTGTGTGCTTCGCCTTCCCCATTCCAAGGTTGCTCCTGGATTTTAAAAGTGGATTCTCAAGTCTCTGACAGTGCTGATCTGTAACTCTTTGTTGGGTCAGGGTGTGTAAGAGTGTTTCCCCAGTGACTCACCTTTCTAGCTTGTTTATCCTCCTCATTCATTGCCCCTGGATAAATGCCTCAGTCTGCTAGATGCTGGTTGAGAGAAGAAACTCCCTGGTGGAGAATATGGAGACTGAACTCTCGCCATGTGGACTGAACAGGAGAGCAAAGCACCGTGGATACTGGCAATCTGAAATAAAACTCAATGTGGAAACGCCTTGAATCATAGAATCCCTGCAGTACAGAAGCAGGCCATTCGGCCCATCGAGCCTGCACCAATCACAAATCCACCCTATCCCCGTAACCCTACAACCTAACCTGCGCATCTTTGAGTGAGAATTCTGCTGAGGTTTTTGAATCCCTGATTTCCCGAGCTGATAAAAGGTACATTCCCTGCTGGGGTATAGTTTTCGGAAATCCCTCCCTGGTCTTGAGGGAGGCCTTTCGGCTCACCGTGTCTGTGCCAGCTGTTTGAAAGATCAGTTGCACCACCCACTCCCCACCCTGCTCTTTCCCCATAGCCCTTCAAATGTTTTCTCCATGTATTCTCCAATTCCCCCTTTTAAAAGTTCCTATTGAATCTGCTTCCACCATCAGAGTGCAACAACTCACAAAAAACATTCTCATCTTATCTCCCTGGCGGGCCCTTTGATAATCGCTTTTAATCCGTTTCCCTTGGGTTACCCACCATCCTTCCACTGTATATCCCCTTATTTATCCTCCTCATTTCCAGCACCCATCGCTTCTCTACTCTTAACCACCCCAGCTTCTCCAGTCTCTCCTCATAACTCAGCCCTGGTATCACACTACATTGCAACATTCATTCTTTCACATTTGTTTGAGTTGGTCTACCATGGTGCTGCTGATGGGAACTGAGTGCCGTGGGAGGGAGCGGTTACTAACCTGCTCTGTCACCTTTAAGTTTTTAAGTTTATTTATTAGTCACAAGTAGGCTTACATTAACACTGCAATGAAGTTGCTGTGAAATTCCCCTAGTTGCCACACTCCGGCGCCTGTTTGGGTCAATGCACCCTAACCAGCACATCTTTCAGACTGTGGGAGGAAACCAGAGTACCCGGAGGAAACCCACACAGACACTGGGAGAACGTGCAGACTCCACACAGACAGTGACCCAAGCCAGGAATTGAACGCAGGTCCCTGGCACTGAGGCAGCCGTGCTAACCTACTGTGCCACCCCAGGTCCCTGGCGCTGAGGCAGCAGTGCTAGCCACTGTGCCACCGTGCCGCCCCGGGTCCCTGGCACTGAGGCAGCGGTGCTAACAACTGTGCCACCCCAGGTCCCTGGTGCTGAGAGGCAGCAGTGCTAATCACTGTGCCACCGTGCTGCCCCAGGTCCCTGGCACTGAGGCAGCAGTGCTAGGCACTGTGAGGCAGCAGTGCTAACCACTTTGCCACCGTGCCACCCCGGGTCCCTGGCGCTGAGAGGCAGCAGTGCTAACCACTGTGCCACCGTGCTGCCCCAGGTCCCTGGCACTGAGGCAGCAGTGCTAGGCACTGTGCCGCCCCGGGTCCCTGGCGCTGTGAGGCAGCAGTGCTAACCACTGTCACCATGCCACCCAGCTCAGATACTGGGTGGAGAAAGTGGTCCAAATTGGCTCTGACGTCAGTTAGAGGCTAATTATAGTTGGACATGCACGTTCTCCCCATGTCTGCGTGGGTTTCCTCCAGGCGCTCTGGTTTCCTCCCATACTCTAAAGATGTGCGGATTAGGTGGATCTACCATGCTAAATTGCCCCTTGGTGTCAAGGGGCATTAGCAGGGTAAATATGAGGGGTTAGGGCCTGGGTGCGATGTTGTCAGTGCAGACCCGATGGACCGAATGGCCCCCTTCTGCACTGTAGGGATTCTATGATTACTCTAAGTTGACATCCACTTGGTTGATCCTCACACCCTATCAACATTCCTTCAGGGTCAATAAAAACAGGAAATAGCTGGGGGGTTTTTGCTCATTTTGTATCTGTTTAAAGGATCATTCAGTTTTGATTTGATGTTTCATACAAGGTCGACTAATGCCTTTAAACAATGGAGAGATAGGCAGGGAGGGAGAAGAGCAGCAAGCGAGAGAGCTATTAGTGAAGGATGGGTGGATGGAAAACATCTTTGGTGTGCAGATAGTGGTTCATGGTGCACAGTCAGGGTGTCAAAGCCCCAAAGTCCTTTATACACTCCCATCTCTTGCTGCCTGTTTTATCCTGTCAACTTTGTAGACCCAGAGATAGCAAGAAAACTTTTCCAGCCTCACTAATCCAATTCAGGTGGGAGCTATGAAATAAATGGCAGAACCATCAGGAGCACAGACACACAGAGAGATCTGGGAGTACAGGTTCACAGATCCTTAAAAGTGGCAGCACAGGTGGAAAAGGTTGTGAAGAAACCATACGGCACGCTTGTCTTCATCGACCGGGGCATCGAGTATAAAAGTTGGCAAATTATGTTACAGGTGTATGAAACGTTGATTAGGCCACATTTGGTATACTGTGTCCAATTCTGGTCACCACACTACCAGAAGGACGTGGAGGCTTTGGAGAGAGTACAGAAAAGGTTTCCCAGGATGTTGCCTGGTATGGAGTGTATTCGCTATGAGGAGAGATTGAATAAACTGGGATTGTTCTCCCTGGAAAGTTGGAGGCTGAGAGGCGACTTTATAGAAGTTTATAAAATTATGAGTTGTATGGATAGGGTGAAGAGTTGGAAGCTTTTTCCCAGGTCGGAAATGACAATTACAAGGGGGCACAAGTTCAAGACAAGGAGGGAAAGGTTCAGTGGAGATGTGCGGGGGAAGGTTTTTACACAGAGGGTGATGGAGGCCTGGAATGAGCTGCCAAGTGAGGTGGTTGAGGCAGTTACGTTAGTCACATTTAAGACTTATCTTGATAGGCCTAAGAACAGACGGGGAATAGAGGGATATAAGCGGTTGGTCTAGATAGGTAAACGTGATCGGGGCAGGCTTGGAGAGCCAAAGGGCCTGTTCCTGTGCTGTACTGTTCTTTGTAAACGCTAAACTGGATCACCAGCAAATGGATGGCAGCAAATGGATCTTAAACTTTCAAAATGTGATCTCTGAGCCTCCATGTCATGCGTTTAAGCTATCAAAAAAATTGATTGGTCTTGATGCCCGGCTTACACGCTGTAGTGTGTTTCTCTCCATCTCTCCTGACTCCATTTAAACAATTACAATCTCTGGAACCATTGTTCGGCTAACCCTTGTAGGATCATGCAGGATCATGCTCTGTCACGCTCGCTCACTCCCCCCTTCGCCACGCTGGAGATTTGTGCATAAAATTCGGACAGAAATCTCCGGTGTGTTCCTGAGGGAGCGGAGCAGTTGGAGGGCGATCACTGAGGTAGGGCTGCCCTGTTGGAAATTCCGTACTGAGGGAGTGCTGCAATGTTGGGAGAGTTAACACTGTGGGGAGCGCTGCAATATTGGGAAGGCTAGTGCAAAGGGATGCTGCAAAGTCAGAAGGATCGGTACTGGGAGAGTGCTGCACTATAAGAGGGTCAATGATTGGCAAGTGCTGTGCTGTCGGAGGGGTTCGCTGTCGGAGGGATTCGCTGTCGGAGGGACGCACATGGTGAGGCAGTTGGATCAGAGGGGCAAGCGCGGCAGGAGCACCACACTGTTGGAGATGCTGTCTTTCAGGATGAGACATTAAACCAAGGCTCCATCTACCCTTTCGAGTGGGTGTGAAAAATCCCGCGGCTACTATTGGAAGAAAAGCAGGGGGTAGTTTTCCCCAGTGCCGTGGGGACAATATTTATCCCTCAACCAACATCATTAAAGTGGAGGTGCTGGCGTTGGACTGGGGTGGGCACAGTAAGAAGTCTCACAACGCCAGGTTAAAGTCCAACAGGTTTATTTGGAATCACGAGCTTTCGGAGCGCTGCTCCTGCATCAGGTGAGTGACGCAGTGACTCGCCTGATGCAGGAGCAGCGCTCCAAAAGCTCGTGATTCCAAATAAACCTGTTGGACTTTAACCTGGTGTTGTGAGACTTCTTACAACATTGTTAAAAACAGATGATCTGGCTCACTATCACATTGCTGTATGTGGGATCTTGTGTTCGAGCTGTTTGCTGTTTTTCTTGCGTTTCCAAAGTGGCTACACTTCCAAATTACCACATTGCCTGTGAAGTTCTGTGGGATCGTTTCTTAATTTCTTCCTCTTTCTGCCTCTTTAATGAGGTGTGATGTGTTTTATCTGCGTTGAAATTGCTGTGCATGATATAACTAGGTATAGGGTCTGTGTGAGGAATGGTGTAGCAGCCTGACCCCCTTGTTTCAGTGAGTTGGTGCTGCAGTTTGGGTGCACTACTGTGCTTAGTCATAGCCTAAAACCTTTCATTCCTGCCAGAATAGTGCTTTGACTTAGTAAATGGGGGCAGAACGGGGTGTGCCCCTCTTGCTCAGTTGCTGAAAAATGACAGAGATGCTGACAATAGGCCAGGGAAAGGGAGGTCGGGGGGATGGGGGGGGGGGTGGGGAAGGGGGGGAGGAGAGAGGTGGTGCGTCCACATTTACTGCTCCATTAGGTGATGCTTTTTGTCTGTTTAGGGACCATTTTCCTCCCTGTTCTCCCACCCCCCAACCCCAGTCCTCCTCCTGCTTCTCTGAGGCACACAGAGCAGCAGCCACATGGGCTGCAGGAGCACCATAGGCTGTCACTACGTGTGCTGTTTCTGACGAGACAACGCAGTGGTAAATTTATCCTGCAAATATGTTCACTCTGACTCAGCGGGTGGTACTCTCACCCCTGAGTCAGAGGCCATGAGTTTGAGCCCCACTCCAGAGCTTTGAGCATTTAATCCAGGCTGACTGAGGGAGTGCTGCAGTGTCGGAGGTGTTGTCTTTCCAATCAAGCCCAGGCCCCGTGTGCCCTCTTGGGTGGTTTTAAAAGACCCCAGGACAGCTGGGGAATTATTTTCCTTGTCCTGCCGATCTTTATCTCTCAATCAACTGGTAATTGGTAAAACTGGTTATCTGGTCTGTTCATGACCTCCCGATGTCCCAAGATATTTTACAGTGGGATTTTTTATGCCCCTCAGAGAGGATAGACAAGGGTCTTAGTTTAACAAGACTCCGAAAGACAGAAAGCTGACTTGGCTCGATAGGTGAATGTTTTCTCTGGGCTATTAGTGAGCCGAGTAGGCAAGGAAAGTCGCACGTTTGATCTCTAATCTGCGGGGTGTTAACTGACCTTGGGTAGCTGTAAGTGCCCAGCCACTGGCCACGTAAGGGTGGCTGCCTATACAACCTCAGCAAGGTACCCCTCAGTGTGAGGAGAGGAGCAAATGCCTCCCTATTCTGTGTTGTTAGTGGAGTGAGATCACTATTCATTCTGTAAGCAGGCAAAGAGAGGGAAAATGGGTTCAGGCCTTTATACTGTGTGCTTTCTAATCCTGAGCTTGTGTGTCTCTTCCAGATTATGTTTACTTTGAAAACTCCTCCAGCAATCCATACCTAATCCGAAGGATAGAGGAACTGAACAAGGTACAGGCTTGACATTCTTTGATACTGTGTGAGCCCTGATAGAGATGTGTATCAGCACAGTAAGAAATGTTGACTTGTGGCTGTACGAGTGATGTATTTTTCCATCTTCTGCCTGCATTATTGCCCAGATCGCAAGGCTGACGGGCACCCTGCTCCCCAGTGCCACCCTGAAACCATGTAGCCAATCCCTCAGCAGCCAATAGTGACCATGTACCCTTTGAGGAAGCGACATCACATCAAGCACATCATGATTTCACCAAATGTTGAAATTTAGCCCCACCTGACACCCCCGCACGCGCGCACTCTCCCCAGCAAAGGCCACTAGGTATCCGTCAGGATAGGGAATCTGTGCTGGTTTTTCCCGTCTTCTACACCAAGGTGAAAGAGAGAATTTCCATTTCTCCAGCTCAGAATGTCTCCAAGGCCTTGACAGCCATTGAAGTGGGGCTGCAGTTGTGACAAAGGATGAAGTTTCTCAGATGCAAAGTCAAACCGAGGTCTCAACTGCCCAGAAGAGTAGGAGAGGGAGAGGGGCAGTTCTCCCCGACTTCCTGGGACCAATGTTTATCCCTCAACCAGCATTATTTTAAAGCATGATCTGGTTATGAACACACTGCTGTTTGTGGGAGCTTGTTTTGCAATAAATAATTGGGTGCCTTGCCTCTGGCGACAGTGACTGCACTACATGAGTGCTTCAGTTAGTGCATTGTGGCTTAAGTACATTCAGGCCTTACTGGCATTAAGTTTGTTTGTCTTGTTCCAATTAAACTTTGTAAGGTGCCTAATGATCGCAAGCCCACTATTATAGCATTGTGTTCTTACTGCATCCATTGCTCTACCTCTGGCTTTCCCTCTCTGCGGATTTCTGTGTCCTGTTGCTTTCCCTCCCTCGATCTGTCTCTTTCTCTCTCTCTCTCGCTGCCTCCTTCCTCCAATCTACATATCATACAAAATAGAAACAGGAGTCATCACTCAAGTCTGCTCCACCAATCGATAAGATCACTGCTGATCTGTTTGTGTTTCAAGTTCTACATTGCAAACTACTACCAAAAAACTTTGATTTCCTTCCCTAGCAAGAATCGATCTACCCTGCCTTAAAAATATTCAATGACCCTCTCCCCCGCCTCCGCTGAGGCAGAGAGTTCCAAAGTCACACAACTCTCAGTGAAAAAAAGTTATCCTCGTCTCTGTTCTAAAAGGGTGACCCCTGAATTCTGGACTTGCCCACAAGAGGGAACATCCTTTCTACATCCACCTTGTCAAGACCATTCAGGATCTTTTATACTTCAGTCAAGTCACCCCTCACCCTTCTAAACTCCAGTGGAAACAAGCCCAGCCTGTCTAACTTTGCCTCATAAGACAACTCGGTCAGAACATTGAATACAGGAGTTGGGACGTCTTGTTGAAGTTGTACAAGGCATTGGTAAGGCCACACTTGGAATACTGTGTGCAATTCTGGTCACCCTATTATAGAAAGGATATTATTAAACTAGAAAGAGTGCAGAAAAGATTTACTAGGATGCTACCGGGACTTGATGGATTGGATTATAAGGAGAGGCTGGATAGACTAGGACTTTTTTCTCTGGAGCGTAGGAGGCTGAGGGGTGACCTTTATAGAGGTCTATAAAATAACGAGGGACATAGATGAGGTAGATAGTCAATATCTTTTCCCAAAGGTAGGGGAGTCTAAAACTAGAGGGCATAGGTTTAAGGTGAGAGGGGAGAGATACAAAAGTGTCCAGAGGGGCAATTTTTTCACACAGGGTGGTGAGTGTCTGGAACAAGCTGCCAGAGGTAGTAGTCGAGGCGGGTACAATTTTATCTTTTAAAAAGCATTTAGATAGTTACATGGGTACGATGGGTATAGAGGGATATGGGCCAAATGCAGGCAATTGGGATTAGCTTAGGGGTTTTTAAAAAAATAAGGGCGGCATGGACAAGTTGGGCTGAAGGACCTGTTTCCGTGCTGTAAACCTCTATGACTCTAACCCGCTCACTCATTCCAGGTATCAATTGAGTAAATCTCCTCTGAACTGCCTCCAACGCAGTTACATCCTTCCTTAAATAAGGAGACCAAATCTGCACAACGATTTGAGATGTGGTCTCACCAATGCCCTGTATAACTGAACCTAATACCCTTTTATATTCAATTCCTCTCGTAATAAAGAATAGCATTCCATTAGCCACCTTAATTACTTCCTGTAACTGCGTCCCAACCCATGCACTAAAACACCTAAATCTCTCTATATCTCGGAATTCTGCAGTTATTCCCCGTTGCAGTAATATTCTGCATTTTTATTCTGCCTGCCAAAGTGATCATTTTCACATTTTCCCATTATATGCCGTCTGCCAGAATTTTTTCCCACTCACTCAAGCTATCTATATCTGTCCGCAACCTCCTCTTGTGTCTTCATAACATACCTATCTTTGTGTCATCTGCAAATTTAGCTACCATGCCTTCGCTCCCCTCATCTAAGTTATTGATATAAATTGAGGCCCTAGCAATGCCTCCTGCAGGAGTCCACTAGTCAGATCCTGCAAATCTAGCCATGCCGATGTGTTATCCACTACACCTTGAGCTTTTATTTTTGGCAATACCTTTGATGTGGCACCTTACTAAAAGCTTTTGGAAATCAAGTACGACTGGTTCCCCTTGATCCACAGCGCATGTTCCTCCTCCAGCGAACTCCAATAAATTAATTTCCCTTTCACAAAACCATGCTGACTCTTCCCAATTGCCTTGAGTTTCTCTTAAGTGTCTAGCTATAACCTCAATGATCGATTCTAACACCTTCCCTATGACAGACGCCAAGCTAACTATTTTTTATTCATTTGTGGGACATGGGCGTCGCTGGCTGGCCAGCATTTATTGCCCATCTCTAGCTGCCCTTGAGAAGGTGGTGGTGAGCTGCCTTCTTGAGTCGCTGCAGTCCATGTTCTGTGGGTTGACCCACAATGCCGTTTGGGAGGGAATTCCAGGATAACTTGCCTACAGTTTCCTGTTTTTTGCCTCCCTCCCTTCTCAAACAGGGGGTTATATTTCCTAATTTTCAGTCTGATAAACCTTTCCAGAATCTATCAAATTTTGGGAACTTAACACCAGCTCATTAGCCACCTCTTTTAAGACCCTATGATGAAGCCCATCAGGATGCGGGAAGTTGTCAGCCCGCAGCTCCCATCAGTTTGCTCAATGCAGCTTCCCGAGAGATTGTAATTTCATCAAGTTCCCCTCTCCCTTCCGCCTCTTGACTTATGGCTGCTACTGGAATATTTCTGGTATCCTCCCTTCCTTTCTGCAGTAATTTCTTGGTCCGATAACTGCTGCTTTAAGATCCATTTGTAGGAGAGTGCCAAGTCAAACAGAAGGTTGAACCTGGGGGCTCTGTGTAATGTTTCTCTTCAGTGCCTGTCCAAGCTGGCCTATCGGGACAGCGGAAACTAACCTTTAATGATGAGAAACGAGAGTGGAATAGGAAATTCTGAATTAGTTAGAGCTTGTGTTCTTCTTGGTGAATCAGCTGATTGTTGTTGGCCTCAGTGCCCCTGAGGTAGGAAAGGAGACCTTTACTAAACCGTGCAATGTCCATGAACCCTGCACAGGTGAAGCCAGGATTGGTGATGTCTGGATGGTGAGGCGTGACCCATTTCAGCAAGATATCAGAGGGTGCCAACTGCTTCTGGTGCCAACACCTTTAAGAGAGGTGAAAATTGGCAGACTCAATTAACCTTTCATAGAGGTGGCACAGTGGTTAGCACTGCTGCCTCACAGCGCCAGGGACCCGGGGCGGCACAGTGGTTAGCACTGCTGCCTCACAGCGCCAGGGACCCGGGTTCGATTCCCGGCTTGGGTCACTGTCTGTGTGGAGTCTGCACGTTCTCCCCGTGTTTATGTGGGTTTCCTCCGGGTGCCCCGCTTTCCTCCCACACTCTGAAGGGTTAGGGTGGATTGGCCGTGCTAAATTCTCCCTCCGTGTAACCCAAACAGGCGCCAGAGTGTGACGGCTAGGAGATTTTCACAGGAACTTCATTGCAGTGTTAATGTAAGCCTGCTTGTGACACTAATAAATAAACTTTAAACTAGAGAATGATAGGATACAGGCTGAAGGTAAAAAAGAGCTTGCATCTAAATAGTGCTTTTCATGATTTTGTTATTCAATCGAGGGATGTGGGATTGCTGTCCAGGCCAGCATTTATAGCCAGGCCCTAATTGCCCCTCGAAGGTGGTGGTGAGCTGCTGCCTTGGACCGTTGCCGTCCCTGTGGTATGGGTGCACCCACAGTGCTGTTAGGATGATGTCCCGACATCCCAAACCACTTCACAGCCAATGAATGACTTTCTGAAGTATAGTCACTTTTATAATGTAGGAACTATAGCAGACACTTTGTGCATCATCCACAAACTTTTTTTTACTCACTTGTAGGACATGGGCGTCGCTGGCTGGCCAGCATTTTTATTGCCCATCCCTAGTTACCCTTGTTCAGAGGGCATTTGAGAGTCAACCACGTTGCTGTGGCTCTGGAGTTACATGTAGGCCAGACTGGGAAAGGACAACAGATTTCCTTCCCTAAAGGGCATTAGTGAACCAGATGGGTTTTTCCGACAATCGACAATGGTTTCATGGTCATCAGTAGATTCTTAATTCCAGATTTTGTTTTACTGAATTCAAGTTCCACCATCTGCCGTGGCGGGATTCGAACCCGGGTCCCCAGAACATTAGCTGAGTTTCTGGATTAATAGTCTAGCGATAATACCACTAGGCCATCACCTCCCCGTGGGGATAACGACGAGCTGGTGTTTAGCGATACAAAGCAGAAAATGCTGAAAAACTCAGATCTGGCAGTGTCTGTGGAGAGAGAGAGAAATAGAGTTAACCTCTCGAGACCAATACAACTCTTTCTGGGAACTGGTTTTCAGTGATGTTAGATAATGGATAAATATTAGTCCCAGGAAATTGGAGAGACTCCCTCTGTTCTACTTCCAGTAGCGGCCGTGGAAAGTGGACAAGGACCTGGTCAAGTTGTGATGCTGCCCATGATCATGCAGCCTGTTGACTTGTCTGGGCTTGTGTTTATACCGAAAGGTACTTGGGGCAAGGCTTCCACACCAAAGGAATAATGTGTTAGTGCATCTCAGGGAATTATACATTAAAAATGTGCAAATACACATACTGTACACCAAAGGGGTTGCTTCACTTTTCACCTGGGGGAATCTTTGTATCCAAATGAATTGCAATCCATTTCTGTGCCAACTGTGTATGCTGGTGTCTATGCTAAAAGCAACCTCTTCCCACCCACTTCATCTCATCCTATTAGCATTTCCTTCTCCTCCTTCTGTCCTCCCTCTCACTTCTCTTTATATGCAACAATACTATTCGTCATTGTAGCAATTTCACATTCTCACCACTCTGTGTAAATTCCTTAATTTTTTTATTGGATTTATTAGTGACTATCTGTATATTTATGTCTCTGAATTCTGGTCTCCCTGTGACATGAAACATCTTAACTACATCTCCCCTCATGAACCTCTTTTATAATTTTAAAGATCTCTTGGCTCGCCCCTCAGCCTTCTCTCTCGTAGACAAAAGAGCTCCTGGCTGTTTGATCGTTCCTGATGGGTTACAGGGAAAAGGCAGGGGAGTGGCACCACGCATGATGCTCATTTGGAGAGCTGGTGCAGACACGATCGGCCAAGTAGCCTCCTTCTGCACTGTAACAACTCCATGATCGCTTGAACTTTTCAGATCCAGCACGTGTTTAATGGCTGAGATTTTTACCCATTGTCTCCAGCTCTCCACTTTGCTGCAACAGTCTCTCCAGTTACCATCTCCCTGTTGCTATAATGCCAGCTGATAACATTCCCAAGTGACCTGCTGCCTGACTTTGTTATTCCTGTGATGGAGTAGGAGGAGCAGGAAGAATGTCGATTGGGAATTTATTATCTGAGGAGTTGCTTCATTCTTGTTCCGACAGTTCTGCGACGCTGTGCGTCATCAAACCATTTTTATTCTGGGTAAAAGTACCTGGACTTGAATGCAAACCCCAGAAGGTTGTCATCTGTGACACTGAGGTGATACTTTTCCATTTTACCAACAAACCAGCTGTTGCCTTTTCTGGGTAAGGTTGGTTCGTTGAGTCCTGAACTGGGAGTGACTTTGAGTGAGAGACGTTACATGTTGGAGTTTTATAGCCAGCAAAGGCTAGAACATTGCACCTCCACAGTTCTGGGCTCAACCCAACTTTCCCCAGGTGAAAGCTCAATCCTTGATTTCCTGCAACAGTTCGTATTCCTTTCAACTTAATCACGTGGCGTGATCCCGAATACATCCGCTTTCTCCAACCCCCCCTCCTTGCTCATTCAATCCACCACTGGGGGCTGATCTAGGGGTGGCCCAGTAATTAGCACTGCTGCCTCACAGCGCCAGGGACCTGGGTTCGATTCCCGGTCTTGGGTCACTGTCTGTGTGGAGTTTGCACGTTCTCCCCGTGTCTGCGTGGGTTTCCTCCGGGTGCTCCAGTTTCCTCCCACACTCCAAAGATGACCATGCTAAATTACTCCTTAGTGTGTAGCTTAGGGTGATTAGTGGATAAATATGTGGGGATATGGGAATAGGGCCTGGGTGGGATGCTGAGTTGGAGAGTCAGTGTGGACTCAATGGGCCAAATGGCCTGAGCTGTAGGGATTCTATGATCTTATCCTTTGCAATTTTTATACAAAAATCGCTTAGCTTTCTAAACCTCCCAAATTGCTTTCAAAAACCTCAAGTCTTTGGTCTTCTGCTCCCTCCCCCAAAGTCACAGACTCTTTTGGTCCTTGCTCACTACTGCCTCTCTTCGCTGTGAAGAGTCCTCTGGCTTGATGAACATGGCTGTTGGTCAGACATCCTTGGGCTAAAAGAAAGGTGGGTGGGAGGAGGGAAAAGCACCACCCCTCGTCACCGTTCAGTGCCCTCACCAAGTTTATGTGACAGGGCACTGAGTAACAAGAAGCTTGGGCTCAATATTACGCTTGTGAAAAACATTATTCGGGTACTGAGATGGTGACCTTAAAACATAAATTGGCACAGGACTATGTTATTTGGCCCTTCGAATCTGTCACGAAGATCATGGCTGATCTGATTGCGACCTCAATTCCATGTTCTTTCCTGCACCCCATGGAACCATAACCCAGGAAAGCCAATAGTGAGAGGATTGGAGTGGGATGTGGGGAATCCAGTTAATGCTGTGGCGCTCTTGAGTTCTACTTGTGGCAGAGTGGGCAATCAGAGTCTGTGACCTGTGAAAGAAAGACCTGCCTTTCTATGATGTCTCGGGACGTTCTAAAGCACTTCACGGTGAATTAAGCACTTTTGAAGCGTGGTCATTGTTGTAAGGTAGGCAAAGCAATCATCATTTTGCACACAGTAAGATCCCATAAACAGCTACGTGACGATGATCCAGATCATCTTGGTTAAGGGATAAATATTGGTCCCGTTCTGCCAATAGTGGCCATGGGAACTTTTACATCTGCTTAAGAGGGCAGACATGGCTCCTTCAATGGTTCAGCACTCCCTCGTACAACACTGGGAGTTTCCACCTGGATTATGTGCTCGCGTCTCTGGGCTGGGATTTAAACATGTCCTTTTAACAAGGGTGCTACCCAGTAAACTGTATTTATTAAGTGGACAAGTTCCGCACTGTAACTTTCCCTATACAGCCTCGTGCAGTGTGCAAACTGGATTTAATTTTGTGTTAAGCAGACCGGCAGCGGTAACGTAGAAGCCAAGGTTGTGTGTCTGTATCGGAGAAGAGATATTTCCAGCAACCTGAATGGACTCGCAGACAACCATGCGCGTGAGTATCTTGCGATTCATCTGGGATGTGCGTGGGGGGCGAGAGCAGAATAATCCTGAAGGAAGGTCAAACATTATCTGAATGAGAGGCAAAATTGTTTTTTTAAACAGTTACACCCAGCACCGGTGATACCTGACAATGTAATGTCCTAAAGTTAAGGCAGGCCCGTTAGACAAGGTTATACTTAACGCCAGGAGGATTTCATGACTGGCGTTTGGCTTTGCCCTGCAATCTATTGAGACCAGTAATGCACACGGCTAGTGTTTGTGAAGTGTCAACAGGAGTCTTGTTCCATTGGCGTTCTGAGCCCCAACTTCAGAAAGAATACAATGGCCTTGGGAGGGGGTGCAGTGCAGGTTCACTCAAGTGGAGGTATGAGCACAAGCTACAAAGACCAGGCTTGTGCTCCCTTGCTTGTCAAAGATTAAGAGGCAATTGAGGGGTTTAAAACGATTAAAGAATTTGACAGTTTACTTACTGGAGTTGAGTTGAGGCCAAGATGAGATCAGCCATGATCATATTAAATGGTGGAGCAGGTTCGAGGGGCTAAATTGCCTACTCCTGACCCTCGTTCCTGTGTTCTGAGGGAGGAGGAGATGTGGGGGGTGGTCCAGAACAATGGACCATAGCTTTAAAAGGATGCCAGGGAGCATTTCTACCACAAAGGGTAGCGGGCACTATACCGTATCTTATATCTTCTGTTCAGGTACACCTGTGTTCCTCGAAGATCGCACTGTGTTAAATAAACAAAGTCAATAATAGCTCAATTCTAATTGGGTTCAGGAATTATGTTGAACTTTGTGCGTTTGTGTCTGTAGCAAGTTGTAATGTCTGCATGGGCAATGTATGGTCATTTAAAAAAATAATGAACCTTACATAAACGTATATCTGTGAAATTATTTCTACTGCAGTGACGTTTACTAACAATATAAATGTGTAGCTGTGGAACTGTTTACAGCAGTGACAAAAATCACTCCATCCTGTATCCATTCAATTTCTACACTTTCACACAAATCTGTTGAAGATAATCTTGTGAAAGAAAAATCATTACCTCACTGTTGGTAGAAAAAACTTGCATTCCATTGGGCAATTTTCTAGATTCTCACGCACTCTGTAAAATAAAAGCAGAGTGATTAAGGTTAGGATGACAGTGTGAGTGAAATGCTGTCTGTCGGTCAGTTTCTGAAACATTCATGGAGTGTGGCTTTGTAGGGGAAGAAATCTTGCAATCTTTGGCTCGCTTTAAAAGGCTTTCAATTCTGCTCTTAAAGGTGGGTGGTCAAGAATTTGGGGGAGTTCCAGTGGATGATAGCAGGCTCAATGGTTAGACTGCAGGTTGCTGCATGTTATCCCAAAGCCCCGTCACTCCTCCCACTCTCGGTGCCGCATCTCACTCTGCTCCACCTGCCCCTCTATTCCCTTATCTATCCTGCTTGTGTCAAACCTCCCCTTTAATATATTAATACACTATGCATCAACTACGCCATACAGCAGTGACTGCCATATTATTACCATATGTGATGTTAGGCCAGCTTCCTCATACTGTCAGTCTGTAACCCCTCTCCCTGACACCGTGCATTACTGACTATCATTACTCCAGTTCCCTTACTGTCACTCGGTGCTGGGGGAGAGGGGTCGCTGAGTGATAATGTGAGGGAGCTGGATTAACATCAGTACAGATACAGTCAGTAACACGGTGCTGGGGGGAGAGGGGTTACTGAGTGATAGTGTGAGGGAGCTGGATTAACATCAGTACAGATACAGTCAGTAACACAGGGTGCTGGGGGAGAGGGGTTACTGAGAGACAGTGTGAGGGAGCTGGATTAACATCAGTAGCGATACAGTCAGTAACAGGGTGCTGGGGAGAGGGGTTACTGAGTGATGGTGTGAGGAAGCTGGTTAACATCAGTCGAGATAGTCAGTAACACAGGGTGCTGGGGAAGAGGGGTTGGAGGAGAGGGCTTACTGTGTTAGTGACTATATTACTGTTGGTTATTGAGACAAGCTCCCTGTATTACCAGTGTTCTTAACCTGTGGTTCTACCATTCATCAAATACTAGCTACTTTGTTGGGGCTGGCATCTTGGTGGCAGAGCAGAGAGGTAGGGTTTCTGACCGAACTCTCCTCACTTAACCTCTCATCGAATCCTGAGGCTGGGGCTTTGTGTGTGAAGGAGGGAATCTTCCTGTTCTTAACCGAAGGGCTGGACCTGATGAGTTGCTGATCTCACTGGATCGCAATGGCCAGTTTTCTCAGGATGCAGTCGATTTCTCAAGGGTTGCCCATCATTGTGAACAGGCCCTTGCAGCTATTAAAGCTGATCTGATGACAAGGTGTGAAAATAAATTGACTGAGTGCTTAGTAAAGTCTCCTCTACGTTTCCTTCATTCCTTTTCTTTCTTCCACAATCTCTCATCCCCACCTGATAGACCTCGTGCGGCCATGACCTGTGGGGACAATTCCTTCTCTAACTCTGTCCAGCATTTCCCCCCCCGCTTGTCTGCGCTGCCCCGTGTGAAGGGGTAGCTGTGATGGGGAGGGAGTTTGCTGACTGGCTGACACATTTGTCACTGTGTCTGCAGCGAGAGAATGGATGATTGAAATGATCAGATCGAGTGATGATTAAACGGCAGGTCGAGGTGTGGGCGGTGTAGTGGTATCAGCCGTGGCTCAGTGTGTAGCACTCTCCTCTTGAGTCAGAACGTTCTGGGTTCAAACTCCACCCAGCAGACTTCAACACCGAGTTCAGGCTGTCACTTACTGTATCAGTCAGCACGATAGGGACACTGAGCTGTTGGAGCTGCTGCCTTTCAAATGCATGTTAAACTGAAGCCCCATCTGCTCTCTTAGCTGCGTGTAAAAGATCCCATGGCAACTAAACTGATCATGATCGTGGTGCTGTTTGTGTGGAATCTTGCTGTGCGCAAGTTCGACTGCTCCATATTCTGTAGTCCAACACTTTGAAAATAAATAGCTGAGTTGGGTGTTGAGCGTTTTGGGTATCCCAGGGTTGCGAAAGGTGCTGCCTAAGCAGGAGTTAACTGTGAGGTGGGGGACAGTGTGGCAGCACAAACACTGCCACGCTTGCAGGTGGGGGAACGAGTTCCCCGTGTAGTGTTAGTGGGATGCGAGGGGTGGTCGATCAGGAGCTGATCAAAGGCTGTCTGAGCCAAAAGACGCAGCAGCTGCGAATGTGGCGAGTGGCTTACTTTTGGGAGGTGCGGGGGGTGGGGTTGCTCGAGAAGAGCTGCATGGGGCGCATTGCCCAATCTCTGTGGAGAATTGGTTGCTGCCCCAGGCGGCGTGTTGGAATGTTTAATTGCAGGGGAGCCTGATATTAAAAGGCAGCCTGTTTTGTGGAGTCTCTCTCCGTGGCCCTCCACTCAATGCAGCCCTTTCTTGTGGTTTCTTTCTAGTCATTCCTGAGGGAAAAGCAAAAATACTGGATCCACCCTTTTGATGGCTGTGGAAGTGGGCAGGTGGCAGGCAGTCCAAACAATGTGCTTACAGTCTAGGCTGGGCTCTCGTGGCAAACAGATGGCAAGGCAAGTCTCGGTTTGCCTCTGGAGGGTGTGAGGGGGATCCTCTGACAAGCCTGGTGGGTGAGGGTGACGCCAGTGTAATGACAGATACCCCTTCACCCCCCCCCCCCCCCCCCCCCCACAACTGTGCCCCACCCAAAGCGCTAGGTAGCAATAAATCCGCTGGTGTACTGCTTCTGGCAGCTCTGTCGCGATGCACCTCACTCTCCCACACTCGGCTTTCGTTAAGGGTAGGTGTCAGGTGACAATGACTCTGTACCTGGGCAGTCAGGCTCTCACATCAACCCTCAGTTACAGCCAGGTATACTCATGAAGATTGGCTCACCCGGCTGAGCCGCAAGGGGCTCCAGCATCCATGGAAGAGTGTTGCCATTGAAAGTAATATTTCCAGCTGAGATAAGATTTAGATAATTGTTTTGTGTGATATTGGTCAAGGTATAAATATTAGCACCAGGACACAGGGAAGAACTCTGCTGTTCTTCCAAACTGTGGAGGTGCTGGCGTTGGACTGGGGTAAACACAGTAAGAAGTTTAAGCTACCAAATAAACCTGTTGGACTTTAACCTGGTGTTGTTAAACTTCTTACTGTTCTTCCAAGCATCAGCCGAGTCTTCCTTCGGGGCCCCCTGCTATGTCAGATGGGGCTTCAGTTTAATATTGCACCTAAATACATCCTGTCCAATGTTCCTTCAGTGTAACACATCTCACAGCGCAGAGCTCCCTCACTACTGCCCTCCAACAAGCCCTCCGGCTTGGGTCACTGTCTGTGCGGAGTCTGCACATTCTCCCCGTGTCTGCCTGGGTTTCCTCCGGGTGCTCCGGTTTCCTCCCACACTCCAAAGATGTGCGGGTTAGGTTGATTGGCCAGGGTAAATTGCCCCTTAGTGTCAGGGCCTAGGTGGGATTGTTGTCGGTGCAGGCTCGATGGGCCAAATGGCCACCTCCCGTGCTGTATGATTCTATACTATCTATAACAGTGCAGAAATCCATGCTGCCCCACGCCAGCGAACCGCTGCCTAAGAGAATGTCAGCCTGGATTGTGTGTTTAAGTCTCTGCTGTGGGAGCTCAAATTCAGATGTAAAGATGCCACCCATTGAGTCACAGTTGACACCTAAGAAGTCCTGACCAATATTACCCTTTCCATTGAAGAAAATAGGTTCAATGTTTATTCGTGTCATGGTGGCTTGTGGGATCTTGCTGTGTGAAAAATAAGTGCAGGGCTGTGTCAAGTGCTGTTAATGTTAATAACGACAGATATTAATTTATCGGCATCAGAGTGAGAGAATGCTGCTGGACTTCCTCTTTACCTCCCCCACCATTCCCAAGGGATGGTGGGCTTGATCGAGTGACAGTGTTTCCTCGGCTGAGAGCAGTTCAGTACAACATCATCTTCAATTTTAACTTTGAGATGAGAGTTGGGCCCTTCAGGATAAATCAAAGAAACACTCCATATTATAAAGGACAGTGAAAATCTAGAACTTATTCTTTCCCTGATGTGGCACAGTGGCACAGTAGTTAACACTGCTGCCTCACAGCGCCAGGGACCTGGGTGGCACAGTGGTTAGCCCTGCTGCCTCACAGCGCCAGGGACCTGGGTGGCACAGTAGTTAACACTGCTGCCTCACAGCGCCAGGGACCTGGGTGGCACAGTAGTTAACACTGCTGCCTCACAGCGCCAGGGACCCAGGGTGGCACAGTGGTTAGCACTACTGCCTCAGCGCCAGGGACCTGAGGTGGCATGGTGGCACAGTGGTTAGCACTGCTGCCTCACAGCGCCAGGGACCTAGGTTCGATTCCCGGCTTTGGCCACTGTCTGTGCGGAGTTTGCACGTTCTCCCCATGTCTGCGTGGGTTTCCTCCCACAGTCCGAAAGACGTGCTGGTTAGGGTGCATCGGCCACGCTAAATTCTCCCTCAGTGTACCCGAACAGGCGCCGGAGTGTGGCGACTAGGGGGATTTTCACAGTAACGTCATTGCAGTGTTAATGTAAGCCTTACTTGTGACGCTAATAAATAAACGTTTTTTAAAAAGCGCAGTGTGGAGTATAAGGATCAATTAAACCTGCAAGATTGTGATGGACCTTTGTTATGGCGGGGCTGCTACAGAATAAGGAACCAAGGTGGGGCAAATAGAGTTGAAGTAAAGATCAGCCATCGTCTAATTGAATGAGAGAACAGGCTGAAAGGGCAGAGTGGCCTCCTTCTACTTGAGAGTTTGTCCACAGCCGCTCTGACTGAGATCAGCCCATGGCCAGTGGAATCCCTTTCTAATTTAGGGATTTTCCTTTGGCCACACAGCGATATGGGAGCTGAATACCAACGCTGAAATGTTATCAGAAGGTTTTCTTAAAAAAAAACATATATGCTTGTGTGTGTAGAGAGACGTGGACCCAATTAAGTTTTTTTTTAAAACCCTGAACGTGAAGCTGGGCGTCTGTCTGAAACTTTGCAGAAAGCCTCCGCTTCTGCTGTGCCAGTGCTTTCCCTCGACTTTATAAAATTAAAAATAAAACCCAGTGGGTCAAAAAAGTTAACACACTGTCACAGGCTCGTGTAGCAGTGCCATTTTTTTTCATGCGTGCGTCTCGCAGTACAGGAAGCTGGAGGTTGTGATGTATAAGGCCTTGTGCTGGTCTGCATAGAGTGTGCACAGTTTGTGTGTGGGCTGTCTGTGGCCTGAGGCCCAGACTGGGAATCGCAGTGTTTTTAGCATTAATCTCTGGCTTGTTAGGGGTTAATGGAATGAAGGACATTTTTAAATATATATATATACGTGTATTTGTGGAGACGGAATGGGTGGGGTGAGGGCACAAATCGTACAAGGGGTTTCAGGACCACATCAGCAGGGGCTGTGTCTGACTTTGTGTGCCCAATCTGTCAGCTACCGGAGCGTAAAGGGTTAAGGACACATTTGTTGAGAGGTTCCGCCCAGATTAAAACAGGGTTTCCTGATCAAGGTCAGCAGGGGCCTTTTGTTGCTCTGGTGTCCGGGGTTTTTTTTTAAATCCCCCCTCCTTATAAACGTGTCTGGCACGTTTGGACTGGTGAGCTTTGAGATGTAAGGGTGGGGAACGAGCACGCACTAATCACCATCCATAACATTTCAAACTCTGTCCCTTTAGCAGCAGCCAATTGCTGCTGCTGAGATCAGGTTTGATTGCTGACCCAGTTGATATCTTCCCCCCCCCCCCCCCCCCCCTTGCCGGGTGTATGGCTCCCCGCAGCATGGCATAAGGGTGGCACATTGTGTGGGGGGGGGGGGGGGTACAGGGGGAGGGCTCTCGATACCAACCTCGCCCAGATTGCACAACCTTTCCTCTGACTCTCCCTCCCCCTTCGGGGCTCTGAAAGGCAATCATTCCACCACTCGCCCATGTGCTATTCTTCCTGCGTTTAAAAATAAAATAAAAAGGTTCGTTCACAGGATATGTACATCGCTGGCAAGCTCCGCATTTAGTCCCCGTCCCTAATTGCCCCTGAAGTTGGTGGTTAGCTGCTGTTTTGCTGTCCGGTATGGTGAGCTACTGCTGAGCGTCTGGCCTGTAGGGAGGGCAGCTAAGATTCAGTCACAGTGCTGTGGGTCTGGACTCTCTCGTGGGGCTGAAGGACATTAGTGTACCAGATGTTTCATGGCCACCATTACTGATGCTAGCTTTTAAATTCCAGATATATGTAATTAGCTGGAATTACATTCCCCGGCCACCATGGTGGAATTTGGAGTCATGTCTGCACGTTACTAGCACTATGTTAACCTACCCGCAACCGTCAGTGCCTTCGGTTTTGTACCAGTTAGAAATTCCGATTGGGAAGGGAGAAGGAATACCAGCCTGTCCTATTGTAAGTAGTCACACAACACCAGGTTAAAGTCCAACAGGTTTATTTGGTAGCACGAGCTTTCGGAGCGCTGCCCCTTCCATCAGGTGGTGAAGGAGCGGCGCTCCGAAAGCTCATGATTCCAAATAAACCTGTTGGACTTTAACCTGGTGTTGTGAGACTACTTACTGTGCCCACCCCAGTCCAACGCTGGCACTCCACATCCTATTGTGAGCAGTTACAGTGCTGTGTTGAGGAGGAACCCGACCCCCTGCCCACAGTTTGGGCGCTGGATCGGGGCTGTGTCGATGCGCTCTAAGTTTATACGGTTTAAGTTTATTTTTTTTATTAGTGTCACAAGTAGGCTTACATTAACACTGCAATGAAGTTACTGTGAAAATCCCCCAAGTCGCCACACTCCGGCGCCTGTTCGGGTTACACTGAGGGAGAATTTAGCACAATGCACCTAACCAGCACATCTTTCAGACTGTGGGAGGAAGCCCACTCATTCTATGATACTCTATGAAACCGGAGTACCCGGAGGAAACCCATGCAGACACAGGGAGAACGTGCAAACTCTACACAAACAGTGACCCAAGCTGGGAATCAAACCTGGATCCCTGGCGCTGTGAGGCAGCAGTGCTAACCACTGTGTTCAGTCTCTGGAATGGGGTTTGAACCCACAACCTCTGACTCGGAATGGAGAGAGACAGAGTACTGTCCATTAAACCATGACTCTCACGAGCAGCGGCTGGGGAAGGAAATCTAAGTTTGTTTATTTATTTGTCACAAGTAAGGCTTACATTAACACTGCAATGAAGCTACTGTGAAAATCCCCGAGTTGCCACAGTTTGGCGCCTGTTTGGGTCAATGTACCTAACCGGCACGTCTTTCAGAATGCGGGAGGAAACTGGGGCACCCGGAGGAAACCCACGCAGACACGGGGAGAACGTGCAAACTCCACACAGACAGTGACCCAAGCCGGGAATTGAACCCGCGTCCCTGGCGCTGTGAAGCAGCAGTGCTAACCCACTGTGCCACCCAAATCTGGGATCTTTCTGTCGATGGACCTGTATCATGCCACACTAGTCTGTTCCACGATATCACTTAATCAGACAGTGTTGAGGACTTGTGTCCAAAGCTTTCTTAATCCTACATTTGTGATCTATCCACGTATTACACTCAAATTAAGATATTCCTGACAATGTCCCATCTACTTCTGAGTGGAATTATGTTTTAAATTCAATCACTGTATCCAAAACGGCAGTGTTAACATGTTGAACTTGCAAGTGTAGATTCATGTATTCATGTTGGACCTGCAGATATTATATTCATGATAAATATATAATATTCAGGTCATGTGTATTTATATATATTCATGTTGAACCTGAAAACGTAGATTCCACGTGTTTACAGACTGGAAAGGATGGCAAAATGCTTGTCAAGTTTTCTTACAAGAATGGCACTAGAACAGAAGGTGTATAGATAGCTAGCTATCAGGTCAAAGTAAACAAGCTGTGGCTCTATCCTACAGCAAAGAGCTAGCCTGATAGAGAAATTTAAAATAATAAATAGTATCGATCCATTTGTGAGGGAGACCAAAATTGGGAGGCCTCAAAATAAGATCATAAAATCTCTGCAGTGCAAAAGGAGGCCATTCAGCCCATCGAGTTGTCGGTGCAGACAATCCCACCCAGGCCCCAACCCTGTAACCCCACATATTTACCCTGCTAATCTCTCTAATCTATGCAACCCAGGACACTAAGGGACAATTTAGCATGGCCAATCAACCTAACCCACACATCTTCAGTTGGTCAGTAGAAGATAGTCACTAATAAACTCAAAAAGGAATTCTGGAGAAAATTTGTTATCCTGAAGAGTGGGGAAAATCTTGAACTCACTCCCACAGGGAGTGGTTTAAAGTTGATTTATTAGTGTCATAAGTAGGCTTACCTTAACACTGCAATGAAGTTACTGTGAAAAGCCCCGAGTTGCCACACTCCCAACGCCTGTTTGGATACACTGGGGGAGAATTTAGCATGGCTAATGCACCCTAACCAGCACATCTTTCGGACTGTGGGAGGAAACCGGAGCACCCGGAGGAAACCCACACAGACACTGGGAGAACGTACAGGCTCCACACACAGTGACCCAAGCCGGGAATCGAACCCAGGTCCCTGGTGCTCTGAGGCGAATGGTATTGATACATTTCTGGGGAAAACTGGACAAACACATGAAGGAAAAAGAATAAAAGGAGAGATTTGTAAGGTGAGATGAAGAGGGGGTGTGAGGAAGTGCTTGTGGAGCAGAAACGCTAGCACAAAGTGGATGGGCCAAATGGCCTGTGTCTGTACTGTATATGCCCTAATTCTTGTGTCTTTTTAGGAGAGTTTGAAGAAGACTCAAAGCAGCCGGTTTTGGTGGATCAGGAACGGCACCAACTTAAACACAGAGAGCTCTTCCTGTCACGTCAGTTTGAGTCGTTACCTGCCACACACATCAGGTAATTGAGGAAATGGTCGTCGATTGTACCATTCAGGATTGGGCCAAAGTCTCACTCTGTGGCTAATAACGAGTGTGTTTTTGTGGCTTTCCTGGTCAGTTATTTGATTTGATTTATTGTCACATGTATTGGGATACAGTGAAAAGTATTGTTTCTTACGCGCTATACAAAGCATACCGTTCATAGAGAAGGAAACGAGAGAGTGCAGAATGTAGTGTTACAGTCATAGCTAGGGTGTAGAGAAAGATCAACTTAATGCGAGGTCGGTCCATTCAAAAGTCTGACAGCAGCAGGGAAGAAGCTGTTCTTGAGTCGGTTGGGACGTGACCTCAGACCTTTGTACCTTTTTCCCGAAGGAAGAAGGTGGAAGAGAGAATGTCCGAGGTGCGTGGAGTCCTTAATTATGCTGGCTGCTTTGCCGAGGCAGCGGGAAGTGTAGACAGAGTCAATGGATGGGAGGCTGGTTTGCATGATGGATTGGGCTACATTCACAACCTTTTGTAGTTTCTTGTGGTCTTGGGCAGAGCAGGAGCCATACCAAGCTGTGATACAACCAGAAAGAATGCTTTCTATGGTGCATCTGTAAAAGTTGGAGAGAGTCGCAGCTGACATACCAAATTTCCTTAGTCTTCAGAGAAAGTAGAGGCGTTGGTGGGCTTTCTTAACTATAGTGTCAGCATGGGGGGACAGGACAAGTTGTTGGTGATCTGGACACCTAAAAACTTGAAGCTCTCGACCCTTTCTACTTTGTCCCCATTGATGTAGACAGGGACATGTTCTCCTGAAGTCGATGACAATCTCCTTCGTTTTGTTGACTTTGAAGGAGAGATTATTGTTGCCGCACCAGATCACCTGAAGAAGTTTATTTGACATTAGTGCCCGAGAGTCATTTCACACATCCAGAGTTTGAAGCCATTTATTTGTGGCTATGATTACCTCTCCTTGAGGGTTTCCAGTCTGACTCGTAGAGAGCCAGAGCTTGCTGGAAGGAATGTTTCTTCCTCCTCAGTGGACCAGGGTTCCTGCTCCCTATCACTATTCAGTAACCCTTTTGGAGAGGCTACAAGAAGGACAGACCAGAAATGAACCAACCTGGACACAACTGTGAGACATCCCAAAATAGAAGCATCCCACCGTACTCTGAGCCATGTGATCTCTGAAAACCTAGTCTAATGGAGTAAGTAATTCAGCTCTCAGGCAATGAAACTGCTCCTGACTGCCCTAGCCCTGATTTATATTATGACATGACCTCCACAACAACCGGAGTCGGGCCCAGTTCTCGCCAGCGAGTCGGGCCCAGTTCTCGCCAGCGAGTCGGGCCCAGTTCTCGCCAGCGAGTCGGGCCCAGTTCTCGCCAGCGAGTCGGGCCCAGTTCTCGCCAGCGAGTCGGGCCCAGTTCTCGCCAGCGAGTCGGGCCCAGTTCTCGCCAGCGAGTCGGGCCCAGTTCTCGCCAGCGAGTCGGGCCCAGTTCTCGCCAGCGAGTCGGGCCCAGTTCTCGCCAGCGAGTCGGGCCCAGTTCCAATCCACGAGTCATTGGGAGAGAAAAACCACCTTCTGACATCTCACCTCGTTCTGCACTTGCATAATATCCTCTCCAGCCTATCCCGTTTGAATAATTCTGTTGATATAAACACAATCTAAGCTCTTCATAATCTTTTAAATATTAATAATTATACTTTTATTTATAATATTTATAGTTTTATAAACTTTGGTCAAATCACATGGGTTGAGGCTTCTCTAAAGTTGTGTCCAAGTGTTTATAAATTGACAATTAATGTTGCACCTTTTCCAAAGTCTAGCTCTTGTACACGGACAAATGGTACTGTTTGAGTGGCTCTGTGAATACAACTCGAGCCCAGTTTATTTTAGCTTCATAGCGTTTATCTTGGCCTTCTACAAAGTGAAACGCTTAAAAGCTGCTGATAATTTTCTTCCACTTTTGTACTTGTGGGGTGTATATGGGCCATGTGCAGAACGCTATCGCTCGTCAAACATGGACAAATCCCTCAACACATCTCAATCTCCCCG